>NW_010231770.1:13740-31893 GCF_000690775.1 Eurypyga helias | reverse complement strand
TCCCTTTTTTGACAGCCCTCTGACCTCCAGAGTGAGCTACATGGGCCATTAATTGTGCAGTTTCCATTTCATGAGGGTGCAGTTCCATGTCCACATAAAAAGATAGAGCTGAGGTATTTTGCTGAAGAGATATTTAAAGGTAAAACAATTACCAATCCATCAGCAGTGAGAGGTTTCCCAACCACACTCCCATCCCATAACACACAGATCAGAGTAAGAAGGGTCTCATGAATACCCATCACTCATCACAATAACCCTAACAAAATAATTTGCTAGAAGTAATGGGATGAAAATGAGAAAAAGGATGTTTAAGCTGACTGTCAGGAAAACTATCCCTAGAGATCAATTTTACAGGGTAAGAAGTTCTGGGAGGGAGATGATTGAAACTTCAGTTCTTCAGATATGATCTGGGAAAATAATAGATTTTTCATGTCAGTGACCAAGCTTAAAAATCCAGTGAAGTTTGTTTTGGAAGGAATTTTTGTTGTTCTTGTTGAAAGCATAGAATTTAGAAAAAAAAAAAAAAACCAAAACCCTCCACCCAACCCAATTAATTTTAGGTTAGTCCAGAATATTTCTATTTAGAGGCAGTTAAACACTTTGCTTTATTTTGGGGCTATTTGCCTTATTTATTTAAGTCTTGGTCTTTTGATGCTGGCCATTTTTACATTTAAAAGATAAAATTTAATTAAAAAAATAAAACCTACCAAACTCTTCTTGCATTTCCGTAGCACAGCGTTTTTGTTTTGAAAGTGTCTAGATGTAACAACTGTGCATTTTCAATTTCCTCCATTTCTTTATGCCCAGAACACCAACTGAATTTGGTCAACAATAACATGTACTCTCATTCAGTCTGAATCCCATTTTTGATTCAGTTTGCTTATTAATCACATGCTTTTTCTTTAGTCTTGAGATGTCTAAAAAGAGCCTAGACATAGCTGAGCAGGACACTGGTGCAGAGAAGGTAACACAAAGATCCAGTCTGCTAAAGAAAAAAGGAAGACAGAATAAAAAATCTGAGATGGGATTTTCCTTATCTTCCTCTTATCGTACGACACGCTGAGCACATGTCATAATCTGGGGCAGCATGGAATGAGTCAGCCAGCAGCAGCTGGCACAATTAGAAATGTTTTACAGACCACTGGCGCCAATGCGGCAACCATGGTGGGAGTGATTTTTTTTTTTTTTACAGTGTCTCTTTGATGACCCAATGTCAATCAAATAACAGTAAAATATATCCCACCTACCTTTAACTGCCTAAAATTTCAATGTCCAATCTACGCAACAAATCACTAATACGAGAGATCCACACCCCTGACAGTGACTGATCCCACTGCACTGGCTGCCCAGGGTAGCCTGGGATGAACTATCTCCCACCCAGCCTGCCTATCTTAAAGCAAACATTTTGGCTTAGCCTTCAGGAAGTTGGAAGCACTCAGTCCCCTGCAACCACAGCAACAGACATATGCTAATTACTTTTCTTGAAATATATATTTTTCATAAATTTAATTTTCAGTGTTTGCAGCTTAGGCTCTTTCCCAAATAAAGCAGCCAGTGATTGAGCCTGGGTTTATTGCTTCCCCAATCCAAATTACAGCTATTATTGCCATCTACAACCTGCAATTATCCTCAGATTGCATATTTCATCTCTTTATCGAAACATACTTAGTGCTGATGAAAGGTGATAAGACTAGCAGCCTTGGAAAGCAACGATTTCTCCCTCAACAGCAGCTGCAAAGCCTCTGCTCCAGCCCCCTCTCTCACTTTCAAGATGCAGCTCCCTGGTTGCTCACCAGCATTTGGGGACACAGAAAACATCCTCTTGGTAAGTGGTGGCCCCGGTGGTGCACCTCAGCTGTTCCTCCAAGGATCAGTTCTCCCTGATTTCCTCTGCTTTGTTCTGCGGTCCTGCAGGCTGGGCTGGGGGAAACCTTCAGGCACACCGTCCTGCCATTTTATCCAAGTGTTTTTCCCTCTAGCACGGGGCTTGATTTGTCCTCCCCTAAAGACAAGAGCTCCAAACTGCCTGCCTTGAAACTTCTGACAGGCTAAATCTTTGGTGTAGCTGGATTTCCTGGGAGATACTCTCTATTCCACCCTGGAATTCCATCTAAACAACATTTCCCCAGGCTGAGAGCAGCCCAGTTGTAGTTTCTGTGGACTAGCACTGGCTGGGCTGTTCAAATGCAGAAATCTGCACCCACGGCATGTATTCATACCAACTTCAGAGCACATACGCCTGAGGTCCGACACCTTCCAGAAGCACTGTATGTACCATTTGTGAATTTAGTGGGTTTAATGTGGGAGGTGGTACTCTTCCCACAACAGCTGGCTTTCCTGAGCTGGCACAGAGACATGTATGTGCATGTATTTCTGGACAGAAAATCTGAGGCTGCACTGGGAATAATGGTATGATGTCTGAACAGCTTGATCCGAAGCTCCTATACTCGTAACGTAAAATGTGTCCCCAGTGAAGGATGGTGGGACAGAGGTCTGAAATGTAAGTAAAGCTTCTTTATTTGAGCAGTAAGGGAAATGTAAGGATGGCTGCCTCCCACAAAATTAATTACAAAAAAACAAACAAACAAACAAACAAACCCCAACCAAAACTCCCAGTATGCTTCTCTGTAAGTGCCCTTTGTGTTCTGGGAAGTTTTGCGTGTGTTACTTTTATGCCCCCACCTTGTTCTGTAAAGCAGGTTGTCTGTATGAATCCATAGCCCATCCCTTTTAGGCCCAACATCCTTCCCTGCTCTTAGCATATACAGAATTTCCAAGGGCCTTAATTAGTAGGATTGGGCAAGAATAAAATAGAGAAATGTCAGTGGGATGGAAAAGAGCATTGCTCAGGAGGGGAATGGAGTTAGCCTGAGATAGATGCTGCCATGCAACGAAGTCAAAGCCCTGCTGAGTAAGTGCTGATGCCCATGAGGGCAGAGCTCCTGCCACACTGTCACTAGGACATTGGTGTGGACATACTCAGGTGATCCATGCCCAGCATCTCTGGCAAGAAGAGCTTTGGCTGATGCTTGTACCATTTTGGTGTGACACCCCTGACTGCTCATCTTGCTGCTGTTGCTTGGCAGTTGTGTTATGGATTAAGGTATCGCACCGTTGTTTTATTTGGGATAGAAGTAGGAGGGCGTCATGGACAAGGAGACCACAAGTCTCGGGGGAGGAAGGCTGCTGGGTCAAGGAACAGGTAGCAGATGCTTCTGTGACACTGCGGATGGTTCCTCAGAGCGGAAGGTGGAGCACCTCTCTCTCACTTCAGAGAATGTTAGTATTTTCACCAGCTGCCATTGACTGCTATTAGTATGCATGTAATGTCAGCACTGCAATCCCAGAGACCTCAGTGTAGGTGTATTTGCTGCCTCAGATGTTTTGAGAATCATTTTGCCTGAATACTTGGATAGAGACATGAAATGTAGATGCAAAATCCCAATCTGCAACCTTATAGAAAAATTCTTAACAATTTTCTGATCCTTTTCAGCTGCCTGAAATGTGCTGGTTTTGTTTGTTTGTTTTCTACCCTGAAGTCCTCTATTTGCTCAAGTTCTCTTTGAATAATGTTTTCTTTAATTTTCCATGAAGGGTGACCCAACTACTAACGAGACGCAGTTCAGTGTGGGGCACCTTTCTAATTGCCAGACTAAGTCCTCTTTCAGAAGAACTATCAAGATTTGGTGGTCCAAAAGCTAGAGTGGAATTCTAGTTACTTCAGTCCCAGAGGGATGGGAGTGCCCTGGCCCTGTGTTCTCAGGTAATTCAGATACCATGTAATTCAGCCCATTGCTGGCACAAAAGTGCCTTCCTGCAGCAAGGATGTGCCTCCAAGCATTGAACTACACAAGCAAACTCAAGTTTCATCCCACAACCTAAATTCTGAGTTATTTTAGGGGTCTAGTTTTCAAACATAGGAGAAAAGTACTTATTCCCTTCCTTCCCAGCCACCTTTTTCCAAGTAGCTGCTTGAGAAGCAGTGAGATTTGCTTTTGGATATCCTGCAGCAGACGAGCAAATAAATACCTAGGTTTCTCTCAGCCTGGGTGAGTGTTCCTCATGTAAGGTAAAAGGCCGGTTAGTGTTAGCACATGCTGTTATGTTTCTATTTTCACATGGCTCTCCCTGCTGTCCCCTAAATCCCTTTCTTTTGAAGATATTCAAGCAGGACTTTGCAGATAATACAATTCATCTACCTTACAATGAAACAAGAGGTATACTTGAGTCTTGTCTTCTGGTACGAAGAGGACCAGTGAAACAGATCTGCCTGTCTTGTCAGCACCATTAGGGGTATCTGCTACTACCAGGGTGGAATTAAATCTTAATAATAACAATTCTGGGCTCTGGCCAAGTTTCTAAATGGAAATGGCAAAGTGACCTGACAACCTGTCTTCATGAATTTCAGTGACTACTCAGGTAAGTGAACTTCAGTGTCGGAATGAACCAATCTAAAATGTTTTGCTCTAATCTGCACTTCAAAGTAACTGTTTTTGTCAAGTGCCCAGTTTGGTAAAAGTGAACAAGCAAACAAATGTTTCAAGTAGATGAACCACCTTCTATCCTTCAATTAGCAGGCTAAATTGCTCTCTCCAATTGAAATCCACTTTCTGCTTAAGTAGACCTCTAAGCTGCCTCTCTCTGAATTTCTCTACCTGCAGGTGGATTTTGGTATAATATCCTGATTGTCCCACTTAAGACAAAACACTTAGTTAGGGGACTAGGATGAACCTGCATCTCAGAGGTATATGGCAGTAAAGGGGACACCTGCTTTCCTTTTTTGTTCCAGTGAGTAAAACAAGCAGAGAAGATTCACCAAGAAACATGGGGATATTGTCCCCTGAGTGGAGTCTGAGTGTTGAGACATGGCTTCAGGCTATGCTGATGCTGTAATGGGCTGTTGATGGTTTCCAATTTTGGTTTGCAGGTGCATTTTCCTCAAAATAGCCCAAACTGGATTTTTTTTTTTTTTAAGGTGGAATTGTGTAATTTTTCTTTTTGTCAAGCAAATCTGAAAAAAACCTGCTTTAGTTTGGATCAAATTGATTTTTTTTTTCAGTTTTGACATGATAGTTGAACTGAAAAGTCAATTATTCACTCAACCTTACTCCCAACACATGTCCAGGAGCAGAAACCGTTGATTTTATTCAATAGCAGGTGCTCAGCAATTTGAGCGCATGTATGCTGGGGTAACAGGGTGCCCTGTTGCCTCACCTGACTCTTCCTGTCTCGCCTACTGAAACCCAATCAGGGCTGCAGGGATAGTCGCTAAAGCGTTGCATTTCCTTGATGTCATGCCATGGCTGTACCTACTGAGACAATTTAGCTGTCAATGCAAAACAGGGTCTTGGTTTTGATCCTGATGGCTGCTGTTGTTAGTTTTCTAGTCTATGTATTAACATAAGTTTCTTTGGACAAGATAACAAAGTCCTTTTGAGAAACACTTAGATCGTTCCTGCCTTCTAATCTCATAGAATAACTGTCTCCAAAGGAAGGAGATTGCCACTAAATGTGAAGTGCTAATGACTGAAATGCTGTGTCATAATCAGAAACTGAACAGAAAAAACTTAATTAATGGCGCATCTCCAGATAATCAGCTCAGCTGGAAAGAGATTCTGCTGTCTCTTTTGTGTACCATCAGTGGTGGAAATATCCAGGCAGGTTTCACAGCTGTCATGATGCTAAAAGTTTGGCTGTCCGGGAGGTGAATGTCTGGTCTTCTGAAGACTATGTCATGTCATTGTCAAGGTTGTGGGTTTAGCTGCAGTACTACTGGAGGAGAGCAACAGTGGAGAACGGTGGCAAAAAGCATATTTACCCATTTCTTCTTTTCTCTTGAGAGGATATAATGCTTGCAGAGCGTTCTTCCCTGTTGGATGTATGGCATGTGAAAGATAGAAGATGATGCCTTGGTCCTTTCACCTAATGCTGCTCTGGAGGAAGAAGAACTGGGTGAGAGACAGAGACCAGGCCAGGTCTCTGAATCTTGGCCAAAGTCTGTCTCTAGTTCTTAACCCATAGATGAATCTGCAGATCCCCTGAACCCGAGGGGAGGGTTGGCATTGTTCCTCTCTGCCCAGGAGGCTAGCCTGCACAGGTATGGTCCAGTGGGTCCTGCTGATGGCTTCCCTACAGTGTCATCACTGATGCACTGCTCACCGTTAAGAAGGTTACTTAGTCTTGAGCATCGGTGGCTAGCGCTGCTCTGTCTTGTGCTGGCTAGTGAAGGAGGTCTCTCACCTTCTGCTGTCCCACCATCTTCACACTCTGAAGCAAAGAACCTGCCTGAGCTGCCCAGCCACAGCCAGCAGCACAACCTCATGTGTGCACTCCCACCTTCTCCACTCCATTCCCACCACAGTGCTCAGCATCACTTAGTGCTCTGGAGTTGAGTTTGTGCTTCAGGTTTGGATGTAATCTCTCTCCCAATGCTTTTGTTGTGCAAGGTGACTAGTGAGGGGCCGAGAGCAAATCCATCATGTGGTAATGGCATGAGAAGCTGGCAGCTATGTCTAAGGAGAACATAAAGCTCCCCAGCTGCAGTCTGTAATTCCTGCCTCCTCCTTTGGCCTCCTTTAACCCTGTCCCTGCTTGATGTTGCCTGAGCCTTAACCAAAATGAAAAGTCTGTCTCATAAAACAGCTGGAAAGAGAAACTGACAGCAAAATAATAAAAATATCAAGAGGTGAGAACAGGCATGTGCCAGCAAAGTAAGCACTGTCAAACACACTTCAGTCAGGGCGAGTGTCTGTGGGCTCTTGTACTGTATTAAAACTGTCCGTCTTCACAACAGATGCTGGGAGTTTCTCTCTCGGTGGGTCCCCAAAGGATGATGGAGGGGTCCTTTTTCCATTTTCTTCTAGAAGCTGCTGGAGGTGGCTGTGAAAGTGAAAAATCCAGGCTGTGCTGCTGTGGCAGTGGCAGGGCAAAGAATTACTGTGCAGTTCAGGTGTCGGAGCATGGTCAAACAGTACTGACTGGGATGGGGATGCACTGGATATAGAAGAGGCAAGCTCTCCCTTCTTACTGCATCTCGTTGAGGTTTTAGTTCATATCTCAAGACCCCAAACTGGATTCAAAACACTTGCCGGGAGGAGTAGGAGGTTTTCAGTGCCACAGCCTTCTCTGCCTCTCCTCCTGTGGCTGCAGCTCGTCCTGCACATCTGCTGACTGTCAGAGAACAGGAGTCAAACAAAAAGGCCAAGAGGATGATTACGAGATGACAGCATCTTTCATGCAGAGAGAGGCTCTGGAGAAGAGGAGACTCAGAGGGATCTTATCCATGTGTATAGATACCTGATGGGAGGGTGCCAGGCTCTTCTCAGTGGTGTCCAGTGGCCCAAATACAAAACCCGAAATACAGGAATTTTCACTTACACCAAAGAAAAAAGGTTTTGTTTTGAGGGTGGTCAAGCACAGGAACAGGTTGTCCAGAGATGCTGTGGACATCCATCCATGCAGATAGTCAAAACCCTACAGGACACAGTCTTGGGCAATCTTCTTTATGTGGTTGGACTCTGGGTGATCTCCAGAGACGCCTCCAACTTCGGCAGATCTATGGTTCTATGAAGATGAGGAAAAATCTGTTGTATGTTAAGTGACATTTTCAAAGCCACTGTTTACTTTAGTCATTAATTTATTTTTCTTTTAACTAGATGTTACTGCTGCTCTCATAAACAAGACAGATTTTGTAAACTGTAGCATATTATTTTAAATGGTACATATTAATCACCTTTAGTGCATTCTGGAGTTCCTATGTTGTTTTTAATGAATGTGAAACACTCTCTACATGTGTGTACAGGATTAACTTTAATTTGCAGGCCAGCCTTAACAGAATCAATACTTTAAAGATTTCTGCAGCCTATTCATATTTAGTTATTCAAGGATTTTTTTTTTTTTCCCATTGATATCTGGACAACACATGGCCTTGGTGTAGTAAGAATTTGAAAGAACTATTTGAAGCTTGAATTTCAGACATTTCCACATACAGGGCTCTTGGACCATTGACACACACATTGTCCTGAATTTTTCTGCACACAGTACTCCTCATACGAGCAGTAAAATCAACTTAGAGCCTCTCAGATGCCTTCTGATAAAAAAGCCCACCTCCTCATTGCAAGATCCAATGGAATGAATCTTTTTTGCTTCTTTACTAGTTTTCCAGTGTCTATCTTTTTAACAGGAGCTGTATTTGTGGCCAAGTAATGTCACCCATTTCTTTTTTTTTTTTTTTTTACCTCACACTTCAATGTCTGCAACACCTCATAAACAAAACACAGGATGAGACTGTTTTAATTAGCTGTTTCGTAAAAAGAGAATATTTAAGTGTCTTGGGAAATAAATAAATAAATACATACATATTACTATATCAAAAAGAGGGTCTCTGCATCACCAGCTTTATTACTGTTTAATAACATAAAAAATTCAGTGTGGAAAGTCCTCCCTCAGTGTGCAGAAGTAACTTCTAATAACTGAAAGTTGTTTAATGATCCTTTTAGCTACACAGTATAGAGAAAAAAAAAGACTTCTGAGGATATACCTCAATATTTCTATGTGCTCAAAGCTGCTGACATGAAGGATCTCTGTAGTACTGAAACACCTTTCACAAGTTAAGAAGAGTGATTGGAATTATTTATTGATGATCCTGAAGATAAAATTATGATATACCTATGACATACCCTGTTATTTTGTGCTGTATGTAAGTTGGTAGTTAGTGGAGGGCACATATTAATTCTCATTTCCTGTTAATTTGGAGTCAGTGGTATCTACCAAAATTAATACTAATGTAGAATCTACAAATCATGATAAACGGTCAAAAGGCCAAAATATTTTATTTTTTTATATTCTGAAATCAGCACTGCATCGCCTTTCTTATCTTGAAAATAATCTAGCAGATGATAACAATGTTGTAATGCATAACAACAGGTTTTGTTATTTCCACAGCACAAAGCATCAACAGTAAAGAGAACCATGTCCAGCCTTCATTAATAATTTTCCTCAGATGAAGAG
Organism: Eurypyga helias; assembly: GCF_000690775.1. Lineage (NCBI taxonomy): Eukaryota > Metazoa > Chordata > Aves > Eurypygiformes > Eurypygidae > Eurypyga > Eurypyga helias. Next base: position 22,884 of record NW_010231770.1, on the reverse strand, counting down.
ACCTAATACATTGTTGGCAGTATACATACTTCTTTTGCCCTACCAAGATTTGTCATTTTACCTGTAAGTGAAACCTAACAAAGAAGTGTTTCATTTGTTATCACAATCACAGAATCTACACCAACGATGAATGATGATAATGCTGTGATACACTTCCGCTTCTTCAGCAGCTACCTTGTAATTTTCTATATTTTAATTTTCCTCACGCAAAAGTTTCAAGAGTTCTTCTCGTACAAGTTCCACAATAATGATATACAAATATAATTTATAATTATATTCTATAAATTCTAATGCTATGATTTTAGCATTTACACTTGCTCTATTTGCATACTGACTTATATCTGATTAACCACCTCAAGCAATTGAGAACCTACTTCCATATAAACTCCAGTAGGGCTTATGGTAATTACTGTTATATTTAGTGATCCATGGGAGAAATTCTCAGCTGGGAAATAAGGAGCATAGTTTGATTTGCTGTGGTCACTGTCATGGTCACAGTGTGATTCCCTCACCCTGCCCACCTTCCTGGGCCGATGGACCACAGAGACGTGCCTTGGCCAGCCAGTGCTATCATATATATAGGAATGTAAAAATTCCTTAATTTGAGAAAATGTTTACTACATAGCATTATCCTAGCTAAACACACATTTCAAACAGGTCATTATATCTCAGTGGAAATAGGAATAATTTCTGGAAACTGCCTTCTGAGTAACATAGCAGCCCCTTAGTTCTCAAGCTGCTGTGTAGGTGTGGTTTCCTGGTCTTTGACATGAAGTATGTTGACCTGGATCCTCAAGTTTCAGGAAATGAGATGGCTTTCAAGGAAGATGACTGCAATACTGCTCCAGAGCCCTCCCTGCCCACCAAGGATGGAGATTTTCAGAATGCTAGGCTCTAATATTCATCAGAGAGATGACCTTGTACAATGTCTCAAAGCCCTGTCCTATCCATTACACCCTCTAAATCCTTGCAATAAAATGTCAGAGTGTCCAGGTAGGCTGCACATTTGCTGTTTTGTCTCCACGGACCTGTCTCAGAGACTTTTCTTGCATGCCTTTCTCCTGCTTGATTGACAAGTGCAGGAGCAAAGGCTGGGGATAATAGTGTCTGACAGGCAAAATTCAAACACAACACCATATCTATGATTTTTGAGTGTGAATGCACAAAGAACACCTGCTTTGGCAACACAGAAGGAGAACCTCCTTCTCCCCCTAACTTTATGATTAGTTTCTGTTAAGACAAGATTCCTCTGGGCTGAATTCCACACTGACAGCAAGGTTTAATCAGTGGTGGGACTGCTTACTCTCCAGGCTTTGACTGATTGATACGGCCTTCCTATGACTCATGTAACAAATGAAATAAGGGTCATCTCTTGTAAGAAGGAATAAACAATCACCTCAAGGAACAAATGAAAACCCTCAGGGATTGGCCTTTAAAATAAGGGCCAAGAAGCCAGCATTAACTTTGGCTGTCACTTGATCAGTGCATGGTCATTCCTGTGAGAAGGACTGTCCCCTGCAGACATGTCTTCTGCCCCCCTATCTCCTAGGTGGGGCTGGCAGTTTTTGGAGTACTTGTAAGAGACACCGTTTCAGGGATAACTTCTTCCCAGCCACCACATGGGCATTGCTGGAGTGGTCCATAGGTGACCTGGCCACCTGCATTGAAGGTGTAAAAGGGCTGTCCTCAGGGGAAGTCCAGCACAGCCACATATCTGCAGCCATCCTGCTGCTCCAAATCCTTCTGGATCCTGCTTTCAGGAGCACCAAAACATGTGATCTTACCTGGAATCACCTCCAGCCCCCAAAATTTGAAAGAAGCAACCTTGACAGGTTGATTCCAGCAAAGAAAGCAGTAAGAGAGGGGTGGCTGCAGCAGCCCAGATTGATCAGAGCTGGTACTCACCTACCTACTGTCATTAGTAACGCTTATAAACAGACTGAATAAGGAGTTGCTAGATATGCTGGGTACTTGTCTGGGCAGCCACCTTGTCAAGTCTGTCTTATTGGTGATAGATGCCCCAGCAAGATGACCCTGAGTCAAAGCTGGTTCAAGGAGTCAGCCATGGTGGATTCATACCCTTAAACACCAGTCTCCATCGTGTGAATCTTCCATTTAGTCGGGCATCCAGCTCACGGCCCTAGTCTGACATACCCCTCTGTCATGCACAATGAGAGAACACTAGGCTAGGAGAAAAAGCGGCTTCCTATTGTCAGGACAAAAGCTGAAACATGAAAGCCAGTGATCTCATTCAATGTGTTTTCAGAGGGATTTCTTATTGTCTGATTCCTACTGAAGAGTATGATTCCAAGAGCTGTTTTGTCCCACATCTCGCCACAGTGACCTCCTATGGCTTATAGTGCGTTGTTACTAAACAAAACATATTTCTGCTTTTTCAGTGGTCAGCACAGTAACTTCTTGTTCCGACTCCTTTTGGCTAGGAGAAGAGATGACTTTGATTACCATTCCAGCTTCTCCAGAGCATTCGTTGCTCTGCATTCTGGTACAGGTCTACAGCACTCTCCTCTTCAAACTGCACTGCCCCACTCTTCCCCTGCTTGCCAACTTTCTGATGAACTTGGTTGCTTTCTCTGGACTTTTCTCCTACTGTCTTTTCTGTGAATCTGGAGTCAGGTAGCCTCTGGGTGCTTGTGTCTGGGGACATTGTCAGTGTTTCACAGATGGCCCAGAAACCCTGGATGGCACAAAGAGAAATATATTGAAGGGAAAGCAAATGTGTCTAGGTTCACAGAAGGGCTGTGAATTATGCTCAACATGTAATAAATGTAGCAGCTTATCAGAAAGGTCCAAATCATTTTCCTAAAAGCCTTTCTCCTTGCCTTGCCAGAATAGGCTCCATGTTTCCATCATGGCTCTGTTTATGCTGGGTTATGTTCCAGGCAATAAATTGAACTCCTCCCTGTCCACCCCGGCCACCTGAGCTGCTGCCCACTTCTGTTCTCAGGGAGATTAGAGTGTGAGAAGAAATATACCCTGCTGTTTATTCGGTGTGTAAAATTGCTTTTATGCTGACTGCAGTATGTTACAGGATAGAAAAGTTCCTGCAAGAGTATGACTCTTGACATGTTACCACAGAAGGAGGTAAAGTGAGAAAAATGAGCTCTGCAGACTTCTGATCACAAAAGGGCAGTGGAGTCACTCAGGATAGCAAATGACTGACCCAGCTCTTCAGGCACCTCCCTATGGGTCAGGGGTCTCCAGACCTGGGAATATCTGTGGGGATGGCACATTTTTGCTCAACATCTTTCCCTCAGGTTAAAAGAACTTGCTTCTACACTCTGGATCCAGACACTGCAAACTTTGCCCTTTAGTTTCTCCCCACTCAGGGTTACCTGGACCACATTTTACTACTTGCCATGCCCAAGGGAATTCCAGGTGATCCCTCAAGAGGGTCCCCAGTTGTCCCAAGATAGACATATAGACCAAGTGAGTTATGTCCAAGGGCACAGGATTGGCACATATCAATGTTCAGACTGGAAAAAGGTAAAACAACTTTCCCTGACCTTACCCTATGGTCACCATGTCAGTTCACAGTTGACTTGAAGGAACATGCAAGTCATACGTGAACATGCCAGAACATGACATGCAAGAGATGAACAGCCATAGGGACAGAGTTAGCAATGTCTATGTCTACTTCTGTTAATGTTTAGAGTAAACTTACGTAGGGATCAGTGAGGATGCTCAGATATATGGTAGAATATTCACTGAGGGATTTATTCCTCCTAATTTTTAATGCCTCTGTCTGATCACATCTCTTTGAATTCCCTTTATAGTATCTAGGAAGAAAGTGTCACTTTAAGGTGCTGTACACTGGCCTATTTTAGACTTCAGGACAAGATTAATGTGGGCTTGGGCTCTGCTGTTTATACTGATGAGAGCTCCAGTGACTGCAGAGGGACACATGTAGCCAGGTGAATCCCACCCCACAGTAATAGTGGGATGCAGGGGACATTACACACTGACAAACAGCTAGACAGACGGTTAGGCTTTCACCATTTTCTCAGAGTTATTACTTCATATTTTCAGCAGACAGCATAGGTTACACCTGTTTCACATCGGAGTGTGTTGTTTACAGCCGTAATGGATTAAATTTTAGCTCCAAATCTGTTGTATAAGAGCTACATCATGGCAACAGCCAGGAAATATGACAGAGCCATCAGCTGCATTGTGACCATAGTTGAAATTCAGCCACCCTTGGAATACAACTATTTGACACTGTACAAAGCTCTGTTGTGGGAAGCAAATTAAGAAACAATTATTCTTTAATAATTACTTCAGTTCAGGCTTTGGAGGAATTTAGGTGAGCTCAGTGTAATTACCTTCACTGGAATTTGACCAGAGCTTACTTTCAGGGCAAGAAAGTTAATTTGTACAGAAAACAAGAAATTAGCTTTATGCTTCCTTCCAAATGAAATAGTTGAGATCACATCTCATCATTGCCAGGAGAAACAGGAGAGGATTTTGCTCCCAGCATTGAAATCAGTCCAGACTGCAAGCACCAATGAGGGCAGTTCTGCAGAGCTGTGGACACAAACATCCAGCAAACGTCACAGCTCGGGGAGCTGACGGCCAAACGACAATGTCTCTACATGGGCTAGTAGGGCCAGCAAGAAGCATGTGCAGATGGGGGTACGTGGGACTCACCGGTGTGCAAAACAGGAGCAGGGGTGCAGCTCCACACTGGGTGGATGGAAGGTCTATCATGGAAATAAATGGTGATGAGGGTCCTCAGACATTGGGACAGGCACACAGAGGGGCTGTGGGCTCTCCATCCTTGGAGATATTCAGACAACAACAGCACAAAGCCCTGAGCAACCTGATGTTGGCCCTGATTTGGCCAGAGGTTGAATTAGGTCTCTTCTAATGTCAGATCCTACCTCCTGCTCTGAGGTAGGATCTGAGAAGAGCCATGAGCTCTCCCAAGCTGGAGGATCAGACCAAATATTCATCAATGAGGCAAAGAGGACACTGCAGCCATAAGGGCGAGGGATGCATCACCCAGGGAAATGGCAGAGGTTGTTAACCCAAAGGAGCACTGAAGCCATGAGTGTGATTGCAGGCATTGACTTGCTTGCCATCAGGGCAGAGGAACATGATGAAAAGGTCGCTGGCTCAGAGCAGCCAGGAATATCAGACACCGTTCAAAGATAATGATTTTGCTTTCTGTTTGCATGGGTAGCTCAGCTGCTGTTTGTCCTTTTCCTGAGATATCCCTCTGACAGCACAGGCCCCTGACTACTGTTGCAAGAGAAAACAAATATATAAAACTACCAGCATGCCTGGATTGTGTGAGGTCTAAAGATGTGGCCTCTTCTTTAGTACCTGTCATCTTCCAGCAGGCTTTGAACAAGGATAACAGACAATGCTCATCTTTATTAGTGTCTCTCAGGCCTTTTTGACCAGGGACCAGAGTCCAGGGAATTACGTGTGTCATCACTGAAAACCATCAATGTCAAAGAAGACGATACGTCTTGATTTGATCAAGCCCACAATACAATTGTGGCAGGAGCTCCTAATGACCAAACACCAGCTCAGGGCCACTGTGTGGCTTGCACGGTTCAAGATCCTAATGAGACACTGTTTTCTACTGTCCCATTGCCCAGCTGTCCCAGCTCTATCTACAAGGATTGTAACTGAGAGATCTTCCAGACCAGTTGCACATATTTTGCATGAGCATATAAGTCCAGTGCTCAGTGCATTTTGCTCTAAAGGCTATTGTGTGATTTATGGAGCTCAGCTTGTTCAAACATGTCACCAACTCCACGTGTGTAAAGCTACTGCTGCATTTAAGTACACAGATGGGACATTGACTGACCCCTGAGCTGTACCGCTTCAAAACTCTGGCCATAAAAGCTTGGGATCAGATCTCTAGTCATGCAGCCCTGCCTTTTAACACATGCAGAAAAGCTTCTTCATTTCATGCAGTAAATTAAGTGCACATACTGAAGCTAACTGGCTTCTCCAACAAAGTGTTATCAGTGTTGCCAGGTTTGTGTTTGCTGGACGCTTGTGCTCTCTCTTCCTCACTGACCACCACCAACAGGAAAAGGCAGAAGACGATAGAGAGAGAATGGCTGTACAAGGTTATATGAATCCATCTGCCCTAACATCCTGCCTCCCAACAACAACCACTCAGGCTGGGATGACATGCATGTCCTGTTGCTGGTCCTGCCCTCTGCAGTCTTCCATGAGATGGTTTGAAAAAAACCAGGAAATGTTTTGGGTTTGTTTTTTCCCTTCTTGCCTTTATTGTAAAGCAGAATGGGGAAAGAACCTGACTGGCTTTATGTCATTTGTAAGGCAGATATCTCCTCTATTTCCTCCAAGGTCCAACCCATTTTTCCTATCCTACCCTGTCCTCTTTCATTTGTGGTTTCAGTCTTTGTCCCCTCCCCATTTGAGGCGCTACAAAATTATGAGACTGTGTGCATTCAGCTAGATCCTATATACAATCTCACTGCCTCACTCCTGAATGATGGTAATAACTCAGAGCCCATCATTGCAGATGTGTAATTAGTATTTTACTCCATGCACTTGCCTTTACATTTATTTACATTAAACTTCACCTTCCATTTTATCACATTGTGCTTCTATAATTCTTGGTCCCCTGAGCAACAGTGCCTCAGCAGCCATCCATTCCCTAAGCACTCGTGCTCTTCTCCAGGCTGTTTATGGGAAAGCTGAGCAGCATGGACCCTGGCACAGACATCCAGGCTGTTCCCTGCTGCCTCCCTCCACTGTGACTCTGCCCATTTATTCCTAATCCCTTTTCTTCTTTTCAACCACATACTCATCTACATGAGGACCTTCACGTTTCTTCCTCTATCAATGTAATTTCTCTGACAGCCTCTTATGAGGGACCTTACTGTATACTCTTCTGACTATGGGTAGATCCTATCAACCAGGTTCTCCTCTGGGATGTGACTGTGGATTCATTTGGTGATGTTCCAGTGGTGGTTTGACTTCCCTGAGAAAAGCTGCACTGACTCCTTCCTGACACATCATCTTTAGTCACTTCCCTACAAATGCCTGAAGGCTCCTCTCTTTTAGAATTGTTAAATGAGAAAACCTGAAAAAAATTCTCTGATCCCATGATGGTTTTAAACCAGAGGTTGCCTATAACAGCTATTTTGTCCTTGAGTTCCCTTAGGAATTGTGTGTGAATACTGTCTGTTTCTGGGGAGGGTTCCTGCCATTTTATCATTTTGTTCTATAGCTTTTCTGCTTGCATTTCAGTTTAAGCTACATCCTTGGATAAATAGATCCAACTGAGGAGTTTATTTATTCTAAGACAACACCAGGTTCTCTTCAAATCTTCCTTGCCCTTTGCAGTTGATTAGCAGAGTGCATCCTACTACTGGTATCAAAATGCAGGGCCAGACCTCCTGTGCCAGGCTTCAGCAGAAACACTTTCTGTTCTGTACAACTTTGAAGCAGTAAAACCAGAGGTTCAGGGCCTTAAAATTACACTGACTCAGGGTTCAGGGCTTGCAACACCCTGCACTAGGAATCTGTCAGAATAACACAGCCAGGCTGTGAAGGAGCCATGAAACCTTTATGGTGCTGTATCTTATGATTCCCCAGTACGAGATGCAAATACTCTAGCCTAGGAAAAAAATCAGCATCCATTTTCTTCTCTTGCCTCTTAGTCCTGTTAGATTAAGAGATGCCAGGCTGATAAATTAACATTGTATTAATTTAATATTTTGTGGAGATTCATAAATACTTGACTACCACTATGGAGCACATGTAACCCTCTGATGGAGAGTTTCTGCTCCAAAAAACCTGCCATCGAATCATATGCTTTGAGAATGCAAATGAGCACTAATGTAGCAGGCAGCAGACTGGCTATGGTCAGTGGTTTTGTGACTGTCACAGCACAGGTGGCTTTGGAGTAGGGATACAAGGGTTCTTAATATCTTCCCAGAGTGGCTAATGGGGAGTTAATAATGCATAGTGGAAGAAGAGTTAATTCATGAAAAAGTTAAACAACTCTTAATAGGCCAGGCTGCAGAGAATTAAAGAATGGGATAAGAAAATGAGTGATGGAGAGGGAAATGTTCAAAGTTGCAATGTCTGAAGAAAAGGAGTTTGCAGAGCTCATGAGGCTGAGATTGTGGAACTGGGTAAAGCCAGAGGCCTCCTGGTGACAGAGTGTTTCATGAGCACATCCCTCCCTATGCTGTGAGATAATAGATGAAGGCATAGCAGGGGGGGCAAACATGGCTGGGCAGAGACCAAGCAAGAAGGAAAAGCACAGGTCAAGGCTCAGCATCACTGGGGGCATTAGGAAACCGGAAGTAATGGGAGGTGTAAGGTCAAAATGTAATGTTCCAGTTAAACCACCGACAAGTCATCAGCATGAGTTTCAGCCTGTGTTTGTGAATATGGCTAAGTGCAGGGGAGCAGCCGTACTGTATCTGTCATTCGCATACAACATTGGCACCACCCAATGAGCTCGTAGCATGCCAGCCAAGCATATGAAGGAGTATTCAGTATTTTGGATGAGTAGGCTCCTCCTGCTTACTCCCAAACCTGTTCCAGTTTTCTTACACTTCCACTACTTGGGTCTCCCTCCTTCAGCCTCTGCTGCCCAGTCTCAGTGTCCACAGAGTCAAGATGAGCAAATGCAACTGTAACATTAACTGTAACATTGTGGCTTGGAGCAACCTGATCTAGTGGAAGGTGTCCCTGCCCATGGCAGGGGGTTGGAACTAGATGATCTTTAAGGTCCCTTCAAACCCTAACCATTCTATGATTCTATGATTCTATGATTTGAATTAAGGAAGGTAATATATTCCTCTTGTGTTAGCTTGTTTGCTGCCTTCCTTTATTAATTAACTTTACTAACTCAGAGACCTCCTGGGAGAAGCTAAAAGTAATTCGACAGTTTAATTTGCTTTCTAGGAACTGCTTACTAATGCTAAAACCCCCTAAAATCTTCTAAAACTATGGATGAGAATAGCAGTTTCCTTGACAAAAACCAGCTGAATTGCAACAGATCCTGTGTTCAGATCTGCATGAGTGGCTTACCACGGGCTTTTGCTACAGCAAGTGGCAAAGCCTTTTGGAGATATGGTGGAGACAAGCAAAACTGTGCCTTGCTAGAGATCTGATAAAAAG
>NW_010231770.1:0-13728 GCF_000690775.1 Eurypyga helias | reverse complement strand
AAAGAGAAGCGAACAATTGAGATGCCAGCAAGGAAAAATGAATGAAGGCAGTTAGGAATTTATAATAATAAAGCATGCTCTCTGAAAGGTAACATTTGAAGTTGCTGACTCTTCAATTTGTCCTGGCTGCATTAAGGAAATAATACAGTAATGCAACCAAAATGCTGCTTTGAAAATGTCAGAACAAGCTCCAACAAACAAGCTAAGAAGATATCCTGAACTTCACTGGGGAGAATACAGAGAGCAGAAAGCATCTGGGAAGAGGTGAGAGAAACAGCTCTGCACATCTCTGTCTTGCAGGTACCCACCTATTCCCCAAATCTTTTCCACCCTCATGACTTCCCCAGCCAGCCTGTGAATGCCGTCCTGCTGAGCCCTGGCTGTTGGAGGTGGAAGGAAATACTCCTCTTGCTGTTATCTTTCTCCTGGTGTGGGATTTAATGAATGCAGGACAAAGCCCAGCTCTGTGCTCACTCCCAGGGGTGCTGCGATGCTAGTAACGCTGCAAGAGCAGCTGTGGTCCCATTACGATGGGTGCTGCACCACTGCACACAGGGACACCTGGTGCTTAGCCATAAAGCCCCAAAGTCACGTAGAGTGGAGGGTTAGTTCTCCAGCTCGTCTGACAACTTTGCTACTGCCACAGCACCGTCCCTTGCCAGGCACTGGATAGAGCTGGCTGTGGTACCTGAGATAAATAAACCTGCCTGAGGGGGGCAGGAGAATCCAGGGTGATGGCTGGAGCAAAGGAAAAGAGCGAGGAGGCTGCCAGCTGCAGCGATCTTGTCCTCTAGTGCATCCTATACCCTTCCTCTTGGTTCTCTGCAGGCACTTTAGAGACATCAGTGCCCCAAATCTGCTCTGCCATCTCCATATTCTTTTCCTAACCCTGCTAACTCACATCAGGCCCCTATTCCTTAGGTCCCTATGTCTGTGTTTTATTTTGCATAATTAGTGCAATATAGCGGTGTAGCCCATCTCCAGTCCCTTTTTTCAAATGTGCAAGACAAGTCCAAAGAAGCCAATATTTCCAGCAGTGAATAGAGCAGGCTAAAGATATGCTTTATATACCTGGGGAAAAAAAAAAAAAGAAGAAACCTAATTATTTTAACTGCAACTGAATTAATGGGGAACCCAGGAGTTCAGCTGATAAGCACACAGGTAATAATCAGCAGGAGTGATGATGGTAATCCTTCAAAGGACAATGAAGAGATACAAAAGACACCTGAGGTATTGCATGGTGAAAGATATGCAGGACAGAAAATACCTAAATATAGCTTCTAAAAGTATGTGGGATGAACTGCACTGACAATAACTACAATGTTAGTGCGTGTTCAGTGTATGGATAAAATCATTAACCAATTAAAACGAGCAAAACAACCCATGATGGACGATAATAGCCATTATGAATGCATAATTCAGTATATAGGGGACTAATTCAATATGTTTAATGAGAAACCTTAGCACAGTTTCATTGGATTTAGACTGCTGGGAAGCCGGACCACATTATGCACTGCTTGCTCACTGATACACTGGTCCTACTGAAAAGGACTTGGGGGTGATAATGCATGCCAGAGCGAGTATGAACAAACAGGGTGGTTTTTATTGCAATTAAAACAAACTGTACCCTGGGCTGTGTTTGGGAGGAGAGTCGCCAGTATGCTGAGGGAAAGTGTTATGAACCTTTAGTGAACATGGGGGAAAGTACAGCTCCACTACTGTGTCTGGTTTTGAGCTCCCCCAGTTCAAGATTGATGCTGAGAAGCTGTCAGTTGATCCACTGGAGACCTAACAAAGTGGCCCAGGGCTTGGAGCACATGTCCTACAAGGAGACACTGAGGATCTGGTATCGTTTCATCTAATGAAGAGGAGATGCAGGTGTGATCTAATAGCTGCATACAACGGCTTGAAGGAGAGTTACAGAGGTGATGGACCCAAACTTTTTTTGCCACATCTGGAGATCTTTCCAATACAAGTTGCTAGAACTCTAGCAGTTAGTAGACTCCAATGACCCACTTACAGGATAATTTTTATTACAACCATTTGTGGAAAGTTAGAGGGTTAGAATATGTAAGAATCATTAGGCAGACATACGTCATGTAATACATGTAAATCAACTCTGCTACTAGCAATATGTACAATGGAGGACAAGAAATATGGGGGATTATAGGACCTAAAGAGTCCTCCACAGCTCCTTCTTTTTCCTTCCCACCTCCTCCTGATTTGAAACTAGAATAAACAGAGCTGGAAACTCACCACAGCCAGATATTTATAATTAAGCCAGCTGTCCTAGAGATGCTGCTGAGGACATTGGCTGAGGAAGGTTGGTTGGTCGTCTTGTTCCCAGGCTTGAACCTTTTGCCAAGAGCATTGTCGCTACACGAAGCCTCACCCCTCTAGGTGTCCCAAGGGCTGTGAGTGGCAGTAAAGTGACTCACCAGCTGAGACTGGGGAAGGTCCTCCCTGTGCTAATGTGTTCCAGGAGCTGCTGGTTAGTCCCCTCATCTGAACTTCTATGGGCTCTGCTCTGTGTCTCTGTGAGAGACACTTAAATAGCTAATGGACATGTATTCGTCAGCATCCCAGCTCCTGGCACCTCCTGGTGCTGATTGTAGCAAAGCTGGTGAGCAGCAAACCTTCCCTCCTTCCCTGCCCCAGTGCTGGCACAGTCTGGAAAGCAAGAACAGATTCTGCTGCTCTCTGAGCAGCTTAAGGCTAAGGACTGAGATGTCTAACTCAGAGAAGGAGCAGAGCACAACAATGAACAGGAGGAGTGATGCAAAGTCCATCTTCTGGATGTGCTCCAGTGTGAGGGAGAATGGATAAAAGGAACCTGCTTCTCTGCTCTGCTCTGCTTACTTGGGCAGGATCCCACCAACTGTAAAAAAAGTGACAGGAAGAGAGGGACATAAAACAAAAAGGGCTGAGCGCTGACATGAGTCTTGACAGCCTATGAACCTCAGGTCTAGCAACACATTGCTGGGTGAACCATATGGGGCACCTGGGCTTTCTGAGGCTTCCCTGAGCACCCGCTGCTCTGCAAAACCACGGACCTGAGGTGCTGCTGCTCACCCTCTCTGCTCATGTCCTGGAGGATGGCGAGGAGTGTGAGCCATGCTCTTCAGATGGGAGCTTGCTGGGTTCCAGATGTTGTGGTCCAGAGGTATTACAGCTTCTTTCGGGCCACAGGTTTGAATGTTTGGGGATTAGAGACCCACAGATAAGCACTAGCCTGGCAGTATAGACACTGCTACAACTCCTTCTTGTAGAGGTGGTTGGCAATGACCAGTGGTGGGGCTGCAGCCCCAGGGAGCAGGGCACTGTGCTACTGTGCAGATTTCTGTTAGCGTGCAAATATATTTCTTTGCATTGCAGAAGCTTGTTCTGCAGTTTGTGAGTATTCCTTGCTGGTTGTAATTTATGTATTTATTATGCCCCCTGGCAGTGCTGTTTTACTAAAGCTGTCCCTTTTTTTATGTTGCTCTTTTATCCCTATGGGAACAGGGCTTATATATCTTTAAAGAAAACAGAATTATTTCATATTTCGTAAATGGGATTTTAAGTGGAGTAATGCAGATGAAGGGCAGCACACAAACACAATAATGCTTTGTATCTTAAATAAAAAATACTTTTCTCAGGAAGGCATGCATTTGTGATTTTTCTCTCGGGCTTTCCACAGAGAGTGCTAGCTGTTAAAGGACTTTTCTGTATTTCTCTAACCAATTCAGAGCACATTTTTCCTACATAGTTCTGCTCTGTACTAAAGAGGAAGGCTTTTATTTAGTGTCTTTTGTGTATCCAGATGGTTTCTCTAGGTGCTAAGCACCGCTTAAAAAGGTGGTGGTGCGTTTTCAGATGCAAAGGGTAGGAGTGGGGAGCACCCGTGCTCCCAGACACTATTCCTGGGAAAGTCAGAGAGTAAATGAGATCCGCGTTACACCTGGGGAGGATCTTGCTGCCCTGGGTCACTCAGCTGCCTGGCCCCACTCCTCCCCAGGCTTAGCTGCCTCCTGACAAGAGGTTTTAAGCCTTTCCTAGGTGATGCTAGCAGCCTATAAGGAACATTGCAGGGATTTTGCTGTTGCTGCTATTTAAAATGCCTGTGCAATGAAGAGAGTACAGGTGATTTTGCAGAGATCTCTAAAATCACTGCCATTCTGTGCAGAGCAAGGGGAAATGTTTTTTGCAAGATGACATGACAAGTTGAGGGAGAAGCAGGGATCAGAGCCCACTGCAGTGTCCTGCCCTTGGCTGCAATGTGCTCTGTGCTTGGGGAGTCAGTCCCCTCCTTTGCCAACTCTGCTGGCTGGCGAGCAGGTAAGGTTGGAAACTGGGAGAGTGACTTTCAGGCAAAATGTAGGAAGAGGATCAATTCTTCTGAGTCCAATTCTGTGTGGTTTTAGGGAGAGGCAGCCACTCCCAATGGAGCAGCAGGTGTGAAGGAAATTGCATGCTGCCTCTGTGCCCTCCCACCTGACAGGGATGGAGGAGGGATTCCTGCTCCCCCACACACAGTGTGCCACAAAGCAGGTATCTTCAGGAGAACTACTGATCCTGGGTCCTGGTATGGTCCTTGGGAGAAACCTGTGTTTCACCCTGTCACTGGGCTTTGATCATCCGCTGCCTCACCTGAGGCATGATCGTCAGCATCACTGAGGCACAGATGTGAGAATTTGTCCTGAAACATGAGTTTCCACTGGCTTCATGGTATTGCTCCCTTTGTCTCACCAGCCTCATCTCTACTCCTCTTTGTTTAAATCAAATGAGTTACTTTTAACTACAGCCCTCCACTTTTTTCACTTAATTTTGGCTCTAACTCAACCAGAGCAGACCAGCTCACCCATCTTGAGCTGCAGAAATATCTTTGAACTCTCATTAAAGAACAGAAGGCTGGGTTCAAAAATTACCTTGGGCAGAGCAGCTGAGTGCCTCCTGCTCCTGGCCTGGCTCTGCATCTCCTTTTTCCTGCTTCATGGACAGGGAAGGACTTAGCAGTGTTCGCCTTTGGCCTGATGTGAGGAAAAAAGGCCAAGCAGGGACAGTGAAGCATCAGGCATCAGCTGCTGGCAGGCATGGAGGGAGATAGGGCTGTAGTTGTGCAAGGATGCTGGCTGAGCCATGCAGCCCCATGGTCACTGGTTTCACACCAACCACTGCTGCAGCCATCCTGCCATCTAACTCACAGCAGGACCCATAATTGCATTTTGGAGAGGATGATGTTTTCCTCTCTGTGGTGAGCACAGCACTGAGCTGTACAGGACCAGCACAAAATGAAGATGGAAAAGCAGTATCTGATGGCCCAGACTGCCCCCAGAGGCCCTGGCTGCAATCATGGCACCACAACCTTGTTTCCAGCACATGTGACATGGAACATCAACAGCGCAATAACACAAAACCATCCTTTTGATCAATCTGCTGCCCTCAATATGCACATTTGTCTGCACATGGATTGCAGCAAGAGGGACCATCAGAGCCTGCTGTAACCATGGCAATGCCTCAGCCCAGCCCAGCTTCCTCCTTCCAGTGCATCCCCTGGAGCAATGACCCCAGGCACTAGCAAAAAACCCATCGTACTGCCTGGGGCCTCCAGTGCCATGCAGAAGACCCCATCACCTTCCTGGCCTCACTGAGACACTGCTGTGCACCCCCATCGTGGCTACAAGTAAGTAGGCAGTGGAGGTCCAGTGCTGCAAACCCTTGAAAAGGAACTCCACAGGGCTAATCCCACTGTCTGCTGATGTTTAACACCTCCTCACATGGACTGTTGCTTTATTCTCTCCCTCTCAATCGTGCTAAGCCATCCTGGCCTCTTCTCCTGATTGTGTTACTCAGGTGGGTAATCTACAGTACTTCCTATGCCCTAGCACAGTGTGCCTGAGGAGGGGGTGGTTGGATTCAGCAGCAGCCCTCAGTGGGGATGGTATGAACCTGGTTTTCAGCTCCTTCTCATGTCATTGATTCAGGGTCTCATAGACAGCCCCTGACACCATCCACTGCACAACAGCCATGAATATCTACGACAAGCATAAGGGCTGAATGAGAAGGATGGGGAGAGGAGACAAGGCTTCTGAAAACTGAGGGCTCCATCTGAGGAAGACTCTTGGTTTGGGGCAAGTTCACAGTACCATGGTGTCCCCAGGGCAATTTGTGCTCATCATTAGCAGTCTGGCATTTTCCTCCTGTGTGGTCATTAAAAAAACCCTGGGTAGCAGTGAGATCAATGGTCTCCTACCCTCCCTTTGGCATGGTAAGAAATGAATCTGTATGCAACGGCCAAGTTGAAGTCCATCTTTTAGACGTGCTCTAGTGTCAGGGAGAACAGATACAAGGAACCTGCTGCTCTTTGCTTTACTTAGACGGGATCCCAACTTTTCAGCTCATGTACTCCTTCTATCTTGAGACTATTCTGCCCGGGATGACCTGACACCTGGAGAGACCCTTGCTGGCTGAATCCCTTTGGTTGATGGTGTCCTGAGCTTTGGTTTTGGTCCAGTGGACTGGAGAGCCTGACCCAACAGTGATCATGTCAGTCAAACATATCCCTCTTCTCTATCACGATCCTCAGCAAGTGGCTGTAGGTGGCCCTGTCTGAGCAGGGGGTTGGACGAGATAATCTCCAGATGTGCCTGCCAACCTCAACCAAGTGATCATGACCTCCTAGGCAGACAGCTTTGTGGTGGAGGCATTTTATTGCCTATTCATTTCTGAAGTGGCCTGCCCATTGCAGACCTATTATCACTGGCATTGGTAAAATCTGGGGATGGGATCTAAAGGAATGAGATGTTCACTCACAACACAAAAAACAGAGGATGACAAGCAGACTCACAGAGAAACACTGACACAACGTGGGAGGGTAGCACCAGGAGGCACCGAACTTTCTCTGCTGGAGAGCAAGTACAAGCTCACCAGCCTGCAAACTTCAGCAGTCTTCTCTCATATCTCCCCATAATTTATCACCTTGGTAAGCAGGATTAAATCAGAGCTACAGCAACACTTAGCTCTCAACAGCACCTTCAATCAGAGACCTGAAAGCTCTATGTAGCATGCAATTAACCTTCTAGATACTAAAGTAAATTACAACACACGAAGAAGAACAAATCAGAACCTTGCCTCCAAAAATGAAGTCTGGATTCTACCCTCTTGCTGATGCTGAGCCTGACTACATGTTCATTTAATTAGAGCATAAATAGGGAATAACAGCCTGAAGAAGGGCAGGAACAGAAGGCAGAGTTGTGCAGCCCAATGTGCAGGGCATTAGAGAGCAATGCTGGGTAATGCCTCCGGCACACTCCTGCCTTCCTCTTTCTCTGGGTAGGCAGAGGCATCACAATCCTCTTCCATTTCTGTACCCTTTTAGAAAGGATCATGTTTGGGCCTGCAAGGTGCCAGATTGTTTCACCTAAAGACACTGCAGTATTTTCAGGGAATGCATACATAGCCTGATGAACACAAACAACAAAATCATACTTTCATTTTCACACCCACCCACCCACTGTAGATTACTTTTACCAAACCCCAGAGCAACCAGTGCCCTCAATACCATTATCTGCAACTCTGGGAGGATGCATTGGGACCCCACATAGCTATAGGGCTGCCACATCACTTCTCTGACTTATGGAAAAAAAAAGCCAATTTGACACCAATTTCGTTCACAGGAAGTGTCTTCAGTGACATCTGATCTGCACCATTTGACTTGTGTTCTTTGTAATCACTTTGCAATCATACAAGATGGCACTGGACCGAGTACTATTTATTGCACATTCATCCCACTGATTCCCTTTCCCTCTTTAATCACATGGTAGAGGACATCTAAGTTCAGCTCTGTGTTGTTTGACTTCATGCTGCTGACATCTTTGGAGCTGGAACAGCATCACAACAGTGGCACACAGCAGTAAGTCAGACCTAGTGACTCATCCATTTCCATGCATTCACCGCACACTCCTGTGTCACTGATCTGTTTCTCTTCGTTATTCTTGCTTTCTGTTTTGGTGGGTTAAGAGAAAATTCCTTCCTTAATAGCCATGCCACAGAAAAAACTCCATTATCTTGAAATAATTGGCTGTTCCTGTGGTCCATGAGCCAAGTATCACTAGGTACACACAAGCAAGGATGGGCAGTAGGAGAGTTGCTGGACAGATAGGAGACAGGCACAGTGCACTCCTGCAGCATTCACATAGGCATCTGTGGCTATGTCCAACACTGTGATTCCCATGAGCAGAGCCATTTGTACAGACCAGAAGTGATCATGTTCATCCTCCAATGAAGTTATATTGAATCCAGCAAATAAACAATCCTGGTTTATTTCTTTACACATATTTGCAGTTATTAGAGTTTTCAAATAGAGAGGTTTTTATCTCTTGTTCTTTGAACAATTTAAAAAAAACCAAGGATGTATTAGATCAAACACAGATACCTGGGCACAGACCTGAGGTAGGTCACAGAGCTGGTATCAGACCCCAGGCAGAACCCCAGCCTGACCAGCATGTAATGTGCCAAACAGGGACACTTCCGAGCAAGAAATGGAAAGGGAAAAAAATCTAGAAGTGAACCTCCCAGCAGGGTGGTGCAGGAGAAAATACCATTCCCACACCTAAATGATTCCCAGGTCCTTAAGAGAATGTCTCAGAAACTTTCATGTCTCAGAAACTTTTGAGCCTAAACAGGTTTTACTGTGCTCGGTTGTAATCTGTGGAAGAGGCTGATCCTCCCGTGCTGCTTCAATGGGAATTGCAGAATCACATTAAATAGGGTTGGAAGGAACTGCCTGGTGACATTTACCTCACCTCCTGCCACAAGCCAAGACCATCCCATCATGGGCAGCTTAAATCTTTGCATCAATATGTCCAGTGAAAGAGATCACTTTCCAAAGCAAAATGCATCACTCACTTTGTCCTTCATTTGGAAGTTTTCCCTAATATCTACCCTAAATGCATCCATTGCCATAATGTTCTTTATTTTTCTAAACATAAATGGCAAGATGTTTTTTCACTTCTGCAGCTACCTTTAGCACAATTACAACTGGCATCATGTCTCCCTTCAGTCACGTCTTTATTTTCAGTAATGACAGTTCTTATTTTCCTCAAAGATTGTGCTTTCTAGACCATTATTACTCCCACTTCTGCACCTCCAAACTCATTCACCTCCTTCTTGAATCAAAACAGCCACATCAAGATTCAAATTTCCAGGCAAAGCCTCAGACATGTTGAGCAGAGCAGTCACCAGTGTTGGAGACCGTGATTTTGTCCCACACCCGAACTGTGCTTTCCCCACTACAACTTGACACTGTGGACTCCTCTTTGCTGAGGATGGTTTCCTGCAGTGCTGGGTGCTCCCTACCCTGTCTCTGAGCATCTGATTTTTCTTCTTAATTTAAATCACAATAGATGACATCCATCACTGCTCACCTGAGCATAAGTCCTGTTTTGCTGCCATGAAAGGATATTAAATTGATTTTATGTGATTTGTTCTTGACAAATCGAACTTGGCTGTAATTCCCTGGCTTGTTATCTCCCAGGTGCTCACAGGTGGTTTGCCTGATATGTTCCCATTCTTTTCCAGGTATTTCAGGCAGCTGGCTGGACAATATATCCCCATTTTCTTTTTTAAAGGTGGGCTTTGCATTTATTTTTCTAGACCACCAAAATATCCTCCGTTCTCCACACACTTTCAAAGATAAAAGCCAACTACTCTGAGATTGATTCAGCCTCT
Organism: Eurypyga helias; assembly: GCF_000690775.1. Classification (NCBI taxonomy): domain Eukaryota; kingdom Metazoa; phylum Chordata; class Aves; order Eurypygiformes; family Eurypygidae; genus Eurypyga; species Eurypyga helias. The sequence continues at coordinate 4,020 of NW_010231770.1, read as the reverse complement.
TTTAAGCACCATACAGTGTATGCTGGCAGACTCAGGCAATTTGAGACTCTCTAATGTATGGAAGTGCTTTCTCACCCATTCTTCCTTTGTTGCAGAGTAAATTCTTGCTCCTTTGTCACTGGAACTGTTTGCATTACTGTGTCATTGTCATCAACTTCACTTTTAGAGAACACTGAAACAACAGCAGGATAAATCCCTTTGCCTGGGGCATCATCAGTCAAGACTTCTTCATCCCCTTAGGGTAGCAGTGGAACAGGGAAGTCTGTTCTATCCTTTTCCCATTATAGAAGGTTTTCTCATTAGTCTTTATATCCCTCACAAACTGTATTTCCTTTTGTGCCCTCGTTGTTTTGATACCTCCTTTACTTCTTTTCTTTTATACCTCCCCATAGAAATCTGACTGAGGTCAGCTCTGTGCTTCTTGGAAAGCCCAAGTTTGCAAGACACCCCCGGCCTGCCCAGAACAGCACCCAACACTGAGCTGTGTGCTGTCCTCGTCAGCAGAGATGCTGCTTTAGAGAGGTCCCCAGCAGCAGCTGGCACACAGCAAGGTCCCAGCTTGAGGATATCAGAGCAGCCCCCAAACAAATCATCACAGTGTCCGAGCAGGGCCCACCTTTGGCTCCCTGTGCTTCATAAACTCCCGTGAGCAATGGATTTGAGGAAAAGGAGACATGGCCCATGTGGAAGCTGTGACCCCATCAATACTTTATTCTTCCTGGGTGTCTCATCCCATTGTGTTATCTGCCTCTCAGCTCCAAACTGGGAATATGACTGTACACAGGACCCAGCTCTTCATCTCCGATGGGATACAAATGGAGCAAACCCCTTTTTCCCTATGGTCCCGAGGTCCCTGCTGTTGAGACAGCACATTTCTTCATCATTGCCTTGAGCAGGTTTCATCCACATCATACTTAGGTCTAGTGGTGTGCCCGCCCAGAGAATTCACATTAACAGGGGCCAGGACCTTGGTCTGTATAAAGCCTGATACGCACGTGAAAGTTATGCTGCCATGAACATCAGTGTAGCCCAGCACAGCTAAAATGATGTCAGTGTCAAGATATATGCCCTTATTTTAATAACAAGATACGGTAACAGGCATGGGCTAAAGACACACTGATGAATTTTAAACTAAACAAGAAGGATCCTCTGCAGGTTTGGCTTGAGTCTAAAAACAAAGCTAAACTGACATAACTTTTTCACAGGCAGGTGATGGCAGGGCATGTATGCAATATGTGGGGCACATGAGGTTTCCCAGCCTGTCCCTCATTGTCTCATGTCTCCAGGATTTTATGAGCATACCAAGGATGTGGTACTTTTTCATCCCCCCAGAGACCTTGGGATCCAGCTCTGCACAAGGCTTCCGTGCTCTGTGCCACTTCTATTACTCACTACTTTCGTCAATTATTTATTGGTCCCTCTAAGTTGTACTCTGTCATAGGCTGGCCTGGAGTGGCTTGTGCTTCCAGACAGGCTGTCATGTAAGTGGCTATCTTTGGAGCTCATCCCCACTTCCGTGACGCTGATGGAAGAGATTAAGGGTATTTGTCACACCAGTGCTGCTGCAGTCCAGAACCACTCTTGCTGTCCTTTCAGCACTCCCAGGAAAGAAGGAAAAAAAGTGGCATTTGCTATGGCTTCAAAAGTCGATGACTCGTTTTATTCCTGGCAGAGTAATAGAAATAGGAAACAGGAGCAATCAATCCCAGTCTATTAAATAATGACACTTTGATAGGACCATTACATCAATTAATTCTGAAAAGATCATTCAGTTTTAAGACCATGTGTTGGCCTGCCATTTGAGCCTGTATTTCTGCTTTCTCATCTGTCACCCTACAAGACAAACATGCCCCAGAGGATGCCAGCAGCCTGGCTATGACTGGACATGTCAATATGCAGACCCACAACCCTTCAGGGCTTTGCAGGCTGAGTGCCCTGGAGGCAGTGGGCAACACCAGCCTTGGCACAGGCTGATCACTGTAATGAAAGAACACATATTGTACATCCCTTTGTTATTCATATCTGAGATCCCCCCTGTGTCCCATCCCCTGTTAATGACTTCATGATGATGGTGTGGTTGTTAAAGATGGTTATTCGCTCAGGGTTCCTGTACATAAATTATAAGAGTAAAACATTAAACAGGGAGGTTCAGAGCCCTTGCACGACCATCAGCTTTTCATGGTTCTTAATTAATCCAGGGTGGGATTAACTAGAAAGAGCAACACTGGTGCTGTTTTAGGGGTGCACTGGGAACCTGGCTGTGGGTAGGATTAATGCATCAGCCTAGGAACAGATCTGTGTGAGTCCCACCTGCTTTGTGGTCCTTGGGCACTAACTCCTCATGGTCCTCATGCTTGTATTGTACAGTCTGCAGTGAGAGCTGTTGGCCTCAATGTCTGAGCTAAGCAACATCCCTGCTTGCTAATTCTGGGCTAAGGTGTGCCTCACCAAGGGTTTGGTTGCTGTGAAATCCTTGGCTCTGGACCACTGATAGGTTGTCTCTACATCCCTAAGTCCTTTTCTGGGCATCACAGTGCATGTCAACACTGTGGAGGGTTTCGCTGGCTGTCAGGATCAACCTGAATTTGTTTAATTTGTTTGTGTAGGGTAGGACACACTTGCCTGTTCTCTCCATGCCCCTTTGCAAGGGCTGTGGAGGGGATGAGGGCTATTTACATGAATACAACTTTGAAGAGCATCAACCCTCTGCTCCTGGAGGGTTCAAAAGCGGAATGACCCCAGACCCCATAGGGTCTGGCTGCAACCCCACAGCACAGGGAGTGCCCTGCGTCTCCCCAGTGCCCACACTGATGCAGCATTACCTGCCTCTGCACAGTGCAGGAGCTGAGAGGCTGCTGAGCTGCAGGCATGTTGTAGAAATCTCTTGAAAACCCCGTGTCCCTCAGGAACCCTTCTTCCTAAACTCAGTTATAGATCTTTTTATTTCCTCATCTGTAATATTTATGTCTGACCTTTGCCACTCAGACATGTGTGCATGAGCTATGGAAGAAAAACTGATGAAAGATTCTGGAGTCCTTCTGGGCCAGGCTGGGTGTACAGTGCTGCAGAAAAGTCTACCAAAGTACTATTGATTTTCTCAAGGATTCCCTTGGGTCAACTATGGCCTCATCAGTTTCAGAGAGAACTAATGGGCTCTTTCTTCTGCTCCAGGGCTATGAACTCGTCTTGTTGACAGCCTTCTACCTTGCTGGGATGGATTCCTGGTGGCTTTACTCCGCTTTAAATCAGGAGAAGTCCTTTTCTGCGCACCCCCCTTTTCTTCCCTACTCAGTATTAAGAGCACAACATTACCATACACTGTACAGACAGTACCTTTTCCCCTTTTTCACATATCCTGACTCGCCTCCTCTTACTGCCAGATCCATAACTGCATGTGCAGAGCACCTCTACTCAGTTCTGGCGCTTTCAGCAAGGTTCACAGGGAACAAGAGCTGCCATGTACGTGTAAGTTTACTGCTTTGCAAAACAAAAGAGCCCTTGGTGGATATGATCCATACTTCCTTTTGTTTAGAATTCAGTGCTAGAATATACTGTACAAACTGTGGAAAAAGTGTTTGGGAAAATACACAGCAGTAGGAAAAAACCAGAATTATTCAACAGATGCTTCCAATGACCTGCATGGTGACAGTCATTAAATAAAAGCTATTCTCAAGTGTTCCTGTTGGACTACTCATATTGTACACAGCTGCATAACAGCTCAGGAGGCAGTGTCTCTGACTGCCCACAAAGCACCCTCACCAATGCTATGTGCAGAAATATCGGGAATTAGAAAATGGTGAAGCACAGCATGGGGCTTCAAATAATAGGCCTATCTGGGCCCAAATGCTTCCATACTGTGCGTCTCTGCAGCTTTTTCCTAGAAGAAAGGGAAAGGGGAGCAGAGCCTCCCAGTGATTCATCCCAATGATTCTGCACTGCATTAACATCAGTCCTGTTTGGTTTGGTAACTTCTCTGGACTAGTTACAAGATGAATTGCAAGACAACCAGGGGTTCAGGCC
>NW_010231769.1:82669-87657 GCF_000690775.1 Eurypyga helias | reverse complement strand
TGAGTGTGCCGGGGCGGCGGGGCGGGAGTGGGCGGGACGGGGAGCGGCGATGCGTGCGAAATGCAGCGGGGCGCCGGGAGCGGGAGGGAAGGCGGGCTTCTCGCTGCGGGTCCGCTGCAGCAGGTGTCGGTTATTTCGTGCTGCGCTGGCTGCTGTACAAGCAGGTGAAAGCTTTTCTCCTTCAGCAGACTGCACTCGGAAAATGCGCCCTGTGCCGGGTGTTTAGTTATTTGCAGACATAATTTTCAGCTTTGTGTGTGTAGACATACCTAATGCTACAGGCTTCCTTTGTGTTTACTTGTCTAAACTGTTGCTGAGATAGTAAATGAACACCAGATACTGCCGTCGTTGTCTCTGTGTCTCGCGGTGATGAATTGTGCTGTGTACCTGCTGTCCTTGGTAGAAGGTGCTATGTTAAATGTAATTCGTGGTATTTGCGTAAGTCCAGGCACTTCGCAACACCGGAGTGTGGAGTGCGGGAGGGATGTAGGGTGTGTTACAGCTGCTCTTCTGCCCTTGCCAACAGGAAGATTATAGCCCACGTGTATGGAGAAGAGTGGTGACCATGTCCTTTGCCGGTTAGGTGGGAACATGCAAGCCCATATGGAATTTGCTCCACCTAAATCTTCCTATGCACAGGAATTGGCATTTGCTTGTTCTGATGAAGAAAGGCAAAATACTGATTATAGCTTTAGTTGTGGGGTTTAATTTTTTGATGTTAGGTTTCTTTTTTTTTAAAACAAGGAGAGAGGAGACATGGAAACCTTTATTTGAACATTCATTTAATCTCCATGATAAACAGACTTTTATATTTGCAGTTCTAATTTCTGCCTAATGTGTTCACTTTTCACCAGATAAGTTAAAATAGGCAGAAATAAGTAAATTCCCTGTTCAAACGAATTGTCACATGAAGATCAAGTTGGCAGGGCGGCCTCTGTCATTTTCTGGGTAGCAGAAGGATGTGAGAAAGTTAAGCAAGGCTTTATCAGGCTTGATTCCTGACTAGAGAAAGGTCTCTGGTATTCTTATGCCAAAAATGTAGGTGAAGACCCCTTTGAAGTCTTGAATTGGAAAGGCCCATCTCTACCACATCTAATTTCTGCATTAAATTCCAAAGCAGATTTAGTCTCTAAATCTACAGAGCAGGATTCTGGAGTAACTCCTCATTAAAATAAAGAAAAATACTTCTATGTATGGCCATATGCATTTGTTATGCTATGTGCTATTTTTAGTTTTGAATGCACACCTATGACTCCATCTTTCTCCCGGTTTCTTTTATCTATTGCCTTGATAGTGTTTCAGTCTAATCAGTATGCAACCGATGATGTTTTTACTCTCTAAATTTAGCTGCTGATGTTCTACACTACTTGATATTCTGTATTGCTCTTTGTAGTGGGCATCCTGCAGGGATAGATGGGCTGCAGTGGTCCTTGTATTGGAATATGCAACATCCCAGTTGACTTATATTAACAGTCGGCTTTTTTAAGGGGTGAAATATGTTAATCTAGTATAGTTTAAGATCAATGGAGTCTTTATATTTAGGTATATTAATGTATACCTGGGCTTTGTGTGTGCCTCACACGTGGAGGAGAGGAACCTCTGAGTGAATGTCACATTGTTATAGTGTTTAATTAGTTGGGGGTTTTTTTTGGTTGGTTTTTTTTTTTGCATACTTACGCAGAGAGTACCCATGTTCTCTCAGAAGCGGATTTGTAGTCCAGAGGGGTGATGCAGCTTTAGGGCATGAGGCTAAGGTGAACAAGTAAGTAATCCAGGACATAGTAGGATTAGGCTACAGGGTGAAATCTGGTCAATTACTTTTCTACCTGAAAATCTCTTTAACTGCTAAGTATATTTTTTCATTACAGCACCTATTACTGTGACGGATGTGACTTTCCATAGATTTTTTGGCAAGTGGCTCATTGTTTCCTCTGGAAGTCATCAGCTATTTCTTACCCTCCTTACCCTTTATTCATAGCATTTTAAGCCAATTTAATTTCACTGGCTGTGAAACAAGCAATAACCCTCATAATGTGTGATTGTATAGGCTATTGAAAGAGTCACTGGATTTTAAGCATCTGCAACAGCTTTTGTAGGTGCATGCAGTTTTGAGAAATGGTCTCTGTTCTAATGAAATGATTAGAAAACATTTCAAGTGGAAAGAAAGATGAATTAAGAAATGCTGTTATTTCCCCTCTTCTTTCTAGTGGCAGATTTTCATAGAGGATTTACTTATTTTAATTTGTAGTTCATAATTGTTTTGAAATATTGATAACGCTGGGCTGGGATGATTCCCAGACTCACCTGTGTCACTGACTTTTGTTTTCAGCTCTTCAATATTATGGTATGGATTTAAGTGCTCTTGGGAGTTCTATGCTATACATCCTGACTGCATGTCAGTCTGCCAAAGTTCAGTCATAGGAAAAACACTAAAAATAACACACAATGGAAAATAATTAGTGCAGGAAATTGAAAATGATGTAAGATAAAATATTCTCATTACCTTCTCTGTAACTGTGGCTTTGCGATCTTATTTTTTCAGTTGTTAAATTCAGTGATACAGAAGTAAACTAATAAAGTCAAGGAACTAGAAAGTCAAAGGGGACATATGAATATAGGTAGGGACAAGTTCTTTGTGAGCTTACTTTCATTTTTGTTTCACACTCTTGTAAGTTAGTTTCTGAAGTGACTCTTCCACCCCCAATCTATGATCTCCTTTTTGTTTTTATGTCAGGTAAGACCCTGAAAAGCATTGGTTTTATTGGATGCAGGCAGGTGAAGCAATCTTGCATGGTGGTCTTTCTCAAGACTTTCTTGCAAACTTTTCATCAAGGACCACAGCATTGCTAAAATCCTGGTATTAAGTTTTGCAGGTTGGGTGCCATAATTTAGGGTCACAAAATTATGTAAGCTCTTGATGACACTGAGAAAAGTGGATATGGATTTATCACTCCAGCTACACTGGTCCAGTGCCATGTGTGTGCTTTACATAGGAGAAGTGATTTTCTGATTCCCAACTTAATCAAATTGGGATGACACTGAGAAAAGTGGATATGGATTTATCCCGCCAGCTACACTGGTCCAGTGCCATGTGTGTGCTTTACATAGTTGGGAATCAGAAAATCACTTCTCCTTAGTCAAATTGGAAATTAAATCCTGAATGTCTGTGTCATATTTAAACCACAGGAAATTCATTTTCCTACAAGGGAACAAGCTTTGTGCCAGGCCTTACAGGACATAAAACAGTGTGTGTGTGCCCCACTTGTACAGCTGGTGAGAGACTTGTGTGTGGCTTTGATACTGCATGGCATCACACTCACTTAAAGAATGTGCTCGTGCTTTGACTGAGAAATTTAATTTAGTGTTTTGTTTGATGAACAGGCATATGTAACCTGGCGTGTTACTTGTAGTCAAGAAGACCTTTAACATCTCTTTTTGATAGGATATTTATAAAACATTCTTTTGGCTCTGGTCCATGTACCGAGGTGGAAATCACAGAAAGCAGGATAGATCAAATGCAGTGCACTGTGCTTTTCAGTCATGGGGGATAAGTATGCAACAGAATTGCTTTTCTTGGTTTTGTTTTGGTTTTAGGAGTGTAATAGCAACTAGAAGTGCAGTTATTTGTGGTATTTGTTGGGAGTGCCTCACAAAAGTGAGTGGTATTTTGGTTCCTGCTTGTATTTGGAAACCTCCAAACCCTGGCTGTTTTGTAGACTCCCAGTGCTACAGTTAAAACTCAGCAAAGCACTGAGTTCTTAGATGTATGAAGTCAAGCAGCTAGCAGGATATGTTTGTGACAGGCTCAGGTTACTAATGCTATGTTTTCCTCCCAGTATTTCTTTTTTTTGTTTTGGGTCATCTGCCAGAAGGAAGACTGGTTTCATAAAGGAGCACTCTGTCTTATAGTACATACACCTCTTCTATAAGCAAGAAGACAGACAGCTTTTTTCAGTTAAGTGGAAAATATTGAGTGTGTATGCAAACTGTTTGTGTATAGAAACTGCATTTACTCTTGAAGTTGTAAATGCGCCATAAGGTTTGGAAATGGAATTATGGCAATAGTACTCTTGGTAGCTGAGGACTGGACTTCTACGCTAAGGAATCCTGCTCCTTCACACTTCACTGCTGCTGAAGTTATTTTTAAAGCCAGTTTAGACTACAGGCCATGGCTTCTCAAATAATTTAACTGGTACTACCACCCTGAGCCACCCCACACAAAAAAATACTTGTGGGGCCTTGTAGCGAACATGGAAGAACAGATCTGACTTCAAACTACCCTGGCCTGTCTTTCCACCCACTCGCTGTATATCCTGACCAGGTTGTCTCTGTGGCCACACGGCAACACAAGCATTCATGTTGGAAAGGGTTGTGCAAGGATGAGAATGAGCAGTTGGGAGGCAGAAGGAAGGTGGAGGGCATAAAAACTCTGGCCTCATATTAGCTAGTCGCTGAATAGTCTTGAAAAGTATTTCTGATTCTCTGTTGATAACTACCAAAACAACATGATGTTTGGTTATTCTTTAGAAGTATTGAAAAATGGCAAAAAAAAGCTTTTTGCTCATCTTGTAATTTACAAGCTACTTGAATAGCTCTAGGTAACCTGATTTTAATAAAAGAATAGCTCAGACGGTAAGAAAGCAGTCTTGATTTTCATCAGTTTTCACTCTGGGTCCGTTCGGCTTTAAGGCTGTGTCCACCCTGCCAAGGCAAGCTGTGTTGACAGAATGAAAACCAAGTTTTTGTTGTGCTTCCCTGCTCTGCCCCGTGCCCCTCCCCCTCCCCTCACAGTATTTAAACACTTGTCTTGCCATGTGGAGAAGGTCAGCTGAGTACAGCATATGCGTTTGCCTAGTATGTTTGAACACATTGCTGTAAAGTTTGTTAGATGGTTGTTCGTTTTTTGTTGGCTTTTCTTCCTCCTCTTGAAAAATACCCTGCTGATGTAGGAATGTGTGCTTCTCTTCCTCAACCTGCTCTCCCCAACC
>NW_010231769.1:82284-82636 GCF_000690775.1 Eurypyga helias | reverse complement strand
CAACCCCCCTCCCAAAAAAAAAGAAATTGTTGATAGCCACTGATTTGTATCCACTTAACAGGATTAACGTTTTGGACCTCAAAGGTTTCCAGTGAAGGGAGCAAGCATCTGTTTTTAGACTCTTACAAGTCCAGGGGATGCATACTGTAAATTAAAAACTACTGTCCTAGAAGAATGCACTTACATAAAACAAGGAGGCTAGAAAAGATCAACCAGGAATTTTAATTTGCAGCAGTTGTTTTGAACTAATCTTTCCTGGAGTGCAGCATGATAATCTAATGCAGTTTACCTGCGGCTGCTTCAGAAGAGGGCTGGGCGGTCGCTGGGTCTCGGCTGGGTGCTCCTGCTCTCT
>NW_010231769.1:0-82268 GCF_000690775.1 Eurypyga helias | reverse complement strand
GCTGCTCTCTGTTGAAGTGGCTCATGCAACCGGCTAGAAGCTCAACGCAATACTCGGGAGCAGCAGTAGTGTGAGGCTAGGGAAAGTAAACAGGCTGACGCGGTCTGGTGTTTCCCATAGTTAAATGAAACCACACCTTTAGTCCGTGTTACCCATTGCCACACAGGCATCTGACTGCAGATGAGGAGGCAGCTTTTTTTATCTGGGTAAGAGAATCAATCTACTTCAGGCCACTGCCAAGAGGCATTGCTCACGAGGCCTGCTTTTCTGAATCCTGTGTGAGCTAGCTGATGAAAAAAGCCTGACATTTTTATTTCCATTGGTAGCATTTGGTTTTGCTAACTTACGCCCTATACTAACTCATTTTGTAGGCTGCCCGGTGTTAGCATAAGGGGAGCAGAAGCATCATGTAATGGTGAACTGATCCACCCCGGTAGCAGCTGTCAGGTTGGGGTAGCTGTATCGTAAAACACACTGAGTTACCTGCGCAAGGACTTACTGCGTCTAGATGGTATCTTGGCTTTGGTGGCAAAGCTCACTGAAGAAGCTGCTCTAACTCCCATTTCTCTGCTCCTGTACCCCATGTAGTTTGCTGGTCTGTGTTGTGCCAGTTAAAACTGCTTACTGCAGGACTGCTCTGTATTCTGAATATCTGAAACTATATCAGTAGCCCCCTTAATTCTTTTATTTTCTGGTTATTTTTAACCCAGATTGTTTTCACGTTGCTGTTCATCGTGTGGTGCTGCAGAGGTTGTCATCTGCAGAACAGCATCAGGTGAGAATGGAAAGAATGACCTGTGAAAGATGGGCAGGAACATCTGCAACTGGCTGCTTTGTTGAAGGCAGTTGAGAAACAGTGTTTTAACCACATAGTACTTATTCCTTCTCTGTGTAGGCAAACTTATGGTATTCAAACTCAACTAAGTGTGCTGACATACACAGCTCTATGAGTGGGAGTGCTGGGATGGAAAATTACTCGAAGGTGAAGGGAAGGGCTACCATAGCCTTTGCTGGGTAGGAAGCTACATGATCTGCAATGGCAGAAGGAAGATGAAATCATATGACTCTGCAGACGCTGGGAAAACAACCATTTTTGGTACTGAAAGAGTGGTTATTGCAGCTCTCTGTCATCTATACTTTGTTTCTTCAAATTTTTTTTTAACTTACGCTTTTGTCATTTTCTTAGGCAATCTCTGCGTATCTTGCCAACCATGAATGTATGCTGTCGGCATACATGCTTCTAATAGACAGGGTTGTCTGCAAATGCGTTTGCTTCTCAGATTTCTGATCTCTGAACCAAAGCAGAAAAGCAAGGAAGGATGGGAGAGAGAGGGAGAGAGATTCGGGCCTTGTTTGTGTTGCTTTATCTTGCCTGGTTTTCCTGCCTCCTTTCGACCTGAGGCAGCTGTGTGGTTGGCTGTGTAATTGCTAGATTGCTACAGGGCCCTAGTAGCCCTAGGGGCTGCAGTACTTGACCAGAGCGTTTGAGGGTTGCTTGTGCTGTCCTAATTTAGGTGAAATGTTAGAAGAGTTGAAATGCCTTTTTTTTTTTTTCTTCCTGTTCTGTGCAGAAATGTGGTAATTGCTCTGAATTCTTTCTTAGTTTGGCGGCATTGAGTCAGAGGCGTAGCTGGTGTGTTTGGCAAAGCTCTCTTGTAAGAAGCAGTGCTTTGGCTGGGGACATGTCCCTTTGCTTCTGTTTAGGGCACGGAGCCCTGAGATCTTAGGTCTGATGCAGAGGATTTTGTTTCAGCAGTAAAACATTTACCTGTCCTTTGCTACTGTATGAGTTTAGAAAGCTTTAATTTTAGGTGTGACAAAAGCAGAACTGATCTTGCTTTAAAGACAGCTTCTAGTTCATGCACTGAAGTATTGAAGAACTGGATATTGTTTAGACAGGTAACTGTTAGTCTTCACTATCCACATGCTGAGGGACTGTGTAAAATGGTGTCAAAGCAGGTATTTGGAAACATCCCCAGTATGGGATTTGAGCCATGCTTCAGTTACTCATGTGTGGTCACCTGAAGCATGTTAGCAAAAAGCTGAGAAAGAGTTCTGAAATGGAAGCTGAGGCTGAAGCAAGTAGGAATGTATAAACATCAGTACTTGGTAGTGTTACAGTAATCAGACCTGTAGCAGTATTACTGATTTTAGGTGCTCCTGCCATTTTCTGAGTGTTGGCCCTCACTACCACAGCAGGGAAATCACAGGAGCATCTGTGTAGAGGAGGAAAGGCAAAGGCTGTGTACTTTGGAATGAGGAGGAGGAAGGGAGCATAGAGACTAGTGTTTTCTCTGCAAGGGTGCTTGCCAACCTCAGGTCATTGAGCTCTGGACATAATGCCACTTGAACAAATGGAATTCCTAAGTCTTGGCAAGACTTGTATGGATATTTGAAAGCAAACCTGCAGATCCAAGTGTTGGTGCGAGACACCTATAAGTGTTGGCCCTTTGTTCTATATGATAAAAGTTAGGGTTGGCGTATTGCTTTTTCCTGGAAAATGTCTGTGTTGCTGTTGCAAATGGTGCGTTTAAGTAGTTTGGCTTCCTTGAAACAAGCTGGCTGAGAAGAGAGTGCCGCAGAGTTAACAGGTTTTAACCAGACACAGCTGAGGGGCAGGTTTTGAGCCCAGCATGGTTACTGAACATTGTACTGTGTTTTGTTGATTACACCACTATTGGTACTCTTTAGAAAATTATTTGATTTGAAATCACACCGAAATCTAAATCTGAATAAAAAAAAATATGTAGAAGCATCATGAGGTAAAACACTGCTTAGAGTATTGTGCCTTTGCTATATTTTTTTTTCCCTGTCTTGTCCTAACTCCTATTTCTGTCTCACCAAAACTCTGTCATTATGGAAGCACATAGTTAAAACTTGGCTCAGCCCCTTCTATCCTGCAAGACTGGATTGTTCTTAAGGTAAACGGATTTAATTGTATTCCAACTGCTTCCTTTTTGCATTGTTTGTTTCTATTAGGTAAATGGTCCCGGTGGGGATAGTATCTTCAATACCTTATATGGTCCAAAGCATTATTATATTTCAATCTGATTCTGTTTGTTAGCATTATATTGTGCTAGGACAGAAAGACAATGGTCTGCATTTTTTTTTTGTAACATAACCAAAGTTTTCTTTAAAGTTATTTTGGTCTTGGATTTGCAGTAACTCTCCCTGTCTGTGCTATGAAAGTGACCATGTTAGAAGAACAAATTGATGCTGAATGTGGATGGCACCAATGTCCTGGAGCTGTACTGTAAGAGAGTCTGGGAATAATCATACAGTAATGCTGCTTCTGAGCGTAAATAACTGAGCTTATGGGAGGCTTTGGGGGTAGGAAGCTGTTTCACTGAACAAGCTGCTTTTTTCTTGGTTGGTATCACTGGCTTTGAACCACAGGGGATGGTTCCAGCAATTGTCCTGCAATAATTGTTCTTTGAAAAACTGCTTTTAAGTTTGCACTGCAACTGTGGGGCTCTAAACTGAGGGATCAAAACCGAAGCCATCTTTTGAGTCTGTCGCTTTTTTTTTCTTTTAAATGGCTACATGTCACTCCTGGTCATCAACCCCTCCTATGAGAAAACATCCTTCGTGTTTAACTGAACAGTTTGCAGGAACTTGCCGGCTCACTTGTGGCACGGAGGGGAGCCCTGCCTTCACAGACCAACGGCTGCTGTGAAATGAAACCGTCCCTTACGGCCCTGTCTCCCCCTCCTCTGCCCCCAGTCTGGTCCCTTTTATAAAAGGGTTTGGGAAACCTTCCTCCCTCTTGCCTGGCCCTGTTTCCCAAGGGGATTGTCGGTAAGCGGGCCGGGCCCCTGGCCTTATCTGTGTTGTCAGAGCTGCCTGCCTGGTAGGTGGCAGCGGGGCAATGCTTTTCAAATGAGACTTTCCTGTGCTGAGGGAGGCTCTTGTTTTTTTGTTTTAACAGCTTCCTATTGTTTGAAACAGCAGGTTGTCCCTCCCACACTATTCTAGCTCCTTCCTCCTCCCTTAAGTAATTTTTCCATGCAAGTATTACTCAGAGCAGTTACTCGACCAGTGAGTCCCTCTGAGAGTTTTCCCAACCCGCTCTGATCTCCAGCTTTTGTTGCAATACCAGCATGGAGTTTGTGCAGTAGAAAGTTGCTTCTGCAGGTAGGTCTTTCTGCTTTTTAAACCTCTTGTTTTAATTCAGTGTCACCAGTACTGTAACATGACTGGTTTTTTGATCGAGTCCAGGTTGGCAGAGGAATTCTCTCCTTTATATGGTACCGAAAGGTAGAAAGTGGATTGTCTTTGTTTCTAAGATGCAAGGGAAAAGTATTGCTTCAGTTTGTGAATAGTTTGCTTTTCAATATTCTAGGCCTGCTGTCTAATGGTGTTTTGTATGTGTGTACATTGTGTTTCTGTTCTCTGCTACCTGTGTGAAAAGCATGAGCTGCGTCTGGTCCACCATACAGTAGCTTCTTTTGACTAATAGTATCTGTGATAAATTTGAAGATGAAGCCAGTCAGAATCTCTTCTCCCCTTAACATTTGTTGCAGCTGAAAGGGATGCTGGCAGTTCATTTCCTATTCTTGTTACTTTACAATATAACTGTTACCTAGTCAGCCCCTCTAGGGACTGCTTTTTTGATAATCTGGATGCAGTTTTGCTTCCCTCTACTTGTTGAATTCTGTGTTAGAAAGTTGATAGTGACAGGAGGTATTAAATATATGTAGAGCTCTTTTATTATTTTAATGTGTTGATTTGTGAAAGCTTGCTTTGGCTGGTTTCCTGATCCCCTGCCTTCTGTAAGGTGTCTTGTTTCCAAAAGAAATACTAATTATTCTTTGAATTTTGGAAGTCTACTACTACTATTCTATACTTCTCAATGCTTCAGCTTAGCATTAAGTTCATCATTGTTTAAACTTGTAGATTTGGGGTGGGGGGGGGACCAAACCAAACCCAAAACCAACAAAACCCAAACCCCACAAACTATTTTCATACATTTGGTGATAGTCAGCTGAGGTTTTAATTCCACAAAACGATAAATCCGGTTCTAGAGTTTGTCACTAGAGGGAAGGAATAATCTGTGTATCATTTCCACTGCTCACCATCCATTATAATAAATACATTCTGCCAGTTCAAATGCATTCCAAATTTTTTTGGAAGGAATAACTTATTTGTAGTCCCAATATGTTTTAGGCTGCCAGAGAGACTGATCGTAGTCTGCCAAAGCAGGGCCCAGCTGATCCCACCTGGAAGACAGAGTCCCACTCTTCTTGCCCTGGCCATAACTTCTTGCTGAGTTGATTCAGGTCACTAAACCAGTAGGAAATAAAACAAGCCCTTCTCCTCTCTTCCCATTGCCCCAAAAGTGCTAATTTTGTGAGCTGAATTTGCTTCAGTGAGCCAGAGGGCAGAGGTGTTGACTGCCCGTCCCAGAGCACTGGGGTGCAGAGAGGGGAGTGCCCTCTCCCCTACTCTGATGGCAGTGAGATTTTTGGTTCATTTGATTATATAAAAAGGTCATTCTCAGACAATGCCTGTCTGTGGTGATAGGTCTTTCTGCTAGTACATTGTTCTTGATGAGAGTTAGGGAAGCCTTAGCCTTTTTTTTTAAACTGGCAGTTCAAGAAACCTCTTGTCCTTAGACAGAGAACCATTGCGGTGGACAGAGAGGACTTAATGTGTTTTCTGAAGTTGTTCTTTTAAAAAGTAGTTGCACCTATAGGTTACAGCACAAATCTCAGAGGTTTAGGTGTCTTAAAAACCCAAACAGGCTGATTCTGGATTGGAGTTCCCTGTCTAAGGCCAGAGAAACACAAAAGTCAGCCAGAGGGGTGAAGGAAGCAGACTGTGGTGGCTGTCAGGATCAACAATGGTTTTGGCACACCTGATAGCTTGCCGCTGAGCTTCTCTGTGCTTGGCAGGAAAGGAGTGATTTGGAGGATAACCAGATAGTTTGTAGATGTTTTTGGTATGTTTCCATCTTCTCTGAGGGGGAGAAAACAGAAGTACTTGCTTTTATAATGTAACGAATGGCTGGTGAAGGCTGGCACCACCAACTTTCGGGGCAGGATTTAATAATGCACAAGAGGAAAGTCAGTATTATGCTAGACCTGAGGGCCCTTAGAAGTGAATGCAGGGAGACTGACATACCACAGAAAGGGAGAATACTCGGATATAATTAAAGCAATGTGTTAGAGAAAATTAGGCTCATACTACCCTTCTGAATCGAGATTTATACTTTTGTTCAAGACAAAGAGTTTTTCTAGTAGTCAAAAAGCAAAGTGAAGAGCTGGAACAAATGCATTTGTAGGAAGGTTTTGCAGTACATCAGTGTTTGACTCCACCAAGAGCCAAGTGATGTTAATCAGTTGCTGTTTCTCCTGTGAATTGTCATGGATGTAAGCTGTGAAATAAGATTATTTCTTCCCAAGAATAGTGTCACAGCTGTGTCACTTCATCCATTTTCCAGTTGCGTCTTTTCAGGTTCTGATGTTTTGGATCATAATAAGTCTTTTTAACTGATGTATTAATATGTATGAAATTCCCCAAGTTGTCAGTCTCTGTATTTCTCATGTACTCGATTCCACAAGAGGATTGTGTGTTACTGTTGCTGTCCTAATTGATGAGTACCTGGGTCACTAGGGTATGTTGGAATTTGAGAACTTGGGGGGGAGTTGGGAAATAACGAGTGCTAAAAAGCCAGGAAAACTTTTCTAGTCTAAGAAAGAAAATAAATCTAACACCATACATGTTGGCTCAAGTGCAAAGTTTAGCTTCAAATGGAGTGACTTCAGTCCCGATGGAGCAGAAACGTTTTTCCAGGTCAGCCACTTGGTTGCACATGTGCCCACAAAAACACGTACGATTTACTTTATTTTCTTAATCAGAGGGGAAGGATGTGTAGACTCTTAATCTAGGTAAAATATTCTTATTTTTTCCTGTCTCCCTTACAGGTGTGAATAAGGAAGTGTTACGTGTCGTAATGCTGGTTAAGCAATGGATAATAATAGTAACAATGCATCTGAATGCTTTCTTCTAGTATTGAAAGAAAATTTTGTAATTCATTTCTCAACAAAGCATTTGTTGTGGGGTAATGAGGTGACTGAAAATACCGTTGTGGTGTGGTAACCCTTCTTGATAAGGGTAGCTTTTACAGATGTTACTTTCCCAGATGTCAGGTGATCGTTCCTTGAAGACTGGTTATTCTGAGGGAGAGGACTTTTAAACAGGACAAGGTTTGGCTTTATCCTTATTGCCTTGCTGGTGTTCTGGATCCTGCATCTGTTTCTGTACCAAGCTGCTCATCTTCCTTAGACCTTCTGTCAAACAAAAGAGGTAATTTACTTCAGCAGCTTTTTGTAGGGAATTCTGGGGAAAACAGGTTATATTGTACAGCGTTACAATACTCAGGAGACGTGAGTCTGGAACAATATCAACAGGTCTTGCTCTAACAGGATTTGGCAAGAGGATGTGTGGGCAGCGTGTGGTATGTGCCTGCTGTGCAACTGTAAGGTGAAGGCTCTGTCCTGTGACCAGCTCCAGGTACTGCTGGTGTGGGGGTGGCTGTGTAGTCTGGACTGTGGGAAGAAGTGAGCCTGAGACAGTCTTGGATTGCCATGGCAGGATATGGAGTCCTCCACAGGTTAGAGGTGGACAGGTCTAACCCTTCTCCTGTGGTGAGCTCCTAAAAACTGGAAGAATTTTAACATTAAAAAAAAAAAAGCTGAATTTTATGCAAATAAGTACTAGAAATGTTTCTTTAGGGAAAAAAAAAAAGAAAATTCCGAAGAGTTAGGGAAAACAAAGCAGAAATAAGCTTGCATGCAACTTCAGTGTTGCCCACTGTGTCTCTGCCTCCCAGTCTGCAGTCGCCGAGTGCCCCTAGATGTCTGTCGGCCATACCCTGCAGTCCCTGGAGCCCGCTCCTTTGAGCACCCTTGGTACCTCCCCAAGGGGGACAGGGCAGGGTGGGGCTGTACCCCTGCTCCCAGGGGTGCTACCTGGCACAGCCACACTCAAACGATCACACACATAATTGAAAGCCAGAAACCAAATACTCACATAAACAATATCATCCTGAGACCCAGTTGCATCCCCATCCCTTGCTGTCCACAATGGAGCACAAGAGCCCCTACAGCCACTGCCGTCCCTTGCTAGAGACCTTTCCCAAAAGCTTCTCTGTGCTCCATCCCCAGCCCCATTCCCTGAGGCACTCTACTAGAAGGGATGAGACACATCAATTTAGGCTGGGTACTTCTCTCTACAGGGGAAAAAAACCCGGATGAACCGAGTGCATGGAATGTAACATACCTGTTGAGGATGCTGTGCTTTCTTAATTTCATGTGTTCTGGGCTGGACTCAGCTACAAGCTGTATAGCTGTATAATCATTTGTGCTTAACCTTGCAACACTCGTGGGAGTCACTGTTGGAAGGGTATGTGGTTTCTGCCAGACGCACGTTGTCTTTAGTTTCACAGGTGGTTTCGGCCATTGGTGCAGGATCAGATTTGGGAGAGTAACAGAAGTACCTGCTTGCTTTTCAGTAAAGCTCAGACCCACAGCAGCATTGAAACAGTTGAACCACTGCTGAAAGAAATTAAACTAAATCTTTGAAGTAACCATCCTTTGATTTACAGTCCAGGCTGAAATCCCACTGTCCGAGTTGAGCAAGGCTGCTGTTTTCTCTAGCTACTCCTTCAGTGTTGAACTCGGTGGCTCTAACATTTGTTGCTGGCTGAGTATTTTGTAGTGCTGTCAGGCCAGGCCTCATTTTTGTATATGGGGGCATGTTTGCCTACCCTCAAACTTTCCCTTTTCCATTCTGTTTTAAAATAACAACAGGTGTTGTTAGAGGTGTTTTCCTCTCTATGTCTACCAGGCCACCCACAGAATTATGTTTTAATTCCATATTTCCAGTTGCAAAGAGAGGAACTCTTGTGACAACCTCTTCATGCTCTTTTTCTGCCAATGAACAACCTGTAGATAATGTGGAAAGGCTCCTTTTGTGGCATATACCTCCTCTTGAGCACCTCCTGGTTTTTTTTTTTTGTAGGGAGCTGCTGGTGGCACTCAGTGTCATTTCATCGCCAGGCGGAGAAAAAAATAAATCAAAGCTGTTGACATCATTCTTCCTTTTCTTACCCCAACATCCAACTGGTCTGTTCAGCTTGTATTATACTGCATTTGCACAGCTTCTGCTTCTGTGACCCATTAGGACAGAGCCTGCTTGTACTTAACAAGAGTCTCTTTCATGCTTTGTGGACCTCTCAAGGCCACAGCAGGACACAAAATAATCCCTTTTGCATTTGGTAATTTCACAGTACTTTTCTGGTGAAGATGTTATTGTTTTCATTCAGAAAGGTTATTTCATCATCTACATAAGCCTGGTTTTGATATAAGGTAATTGTAACATTGTTTCTGCATTTTATGGAATGAGCAGCAGCTTTTTTTCCCAGCAGATGCCAAGATTTTAAGATACTAAAATCTCCAAGAAGAGCTGTATAAATTTTTTAAATGAGTATGGAAGTAGTTCCTTATGGTAGCATCTGGTAAGACTTACATAAACAGTCTCTTTGAATCATGACTTAGAAATTTGAGTTCAGACTTTGAATTCAAAGAGGCCAGAGTTTTGTGAAAGGTCACATGCAAATCTTATGGCTTCACCTTACTTTTAATTCTAACATAAAATGAAAGATCTGTATTTCAGAAGACTTGTTTATAGGATACAATCTGCTTTGCACACATGAAACTTCCATCTGTGCATACCATGTGTATTCTGTGGTGTTTAAGTTTCTGAAATGTATTTCTGGTAAATATATTGTATATGAAAATCAAAGAAAGTACCTTTTGCCTGTGTTACCCATCTACTCCAAATTTCACACAGTGAAATGGGTTAAACTGGAGTTGAAGGCATTTTTTACAACTGCTTGATAAAAAGATATCCAGGGCATATTGTTCTCCAAAATATTTATTCTAGTATGTCCTTCAAAATGTCTTATACCAGAAGAATTTAAGCAGAGTGAATTGTCTATTTGTAAGTGGCTTCTGAATGAAAGCAAATTTTCAGGTAACGGAGTTAGCTGCACGACCTGTCGTACGAGGGCTGCCTTGCTGTGTTGGCAGGAGTTATGTCACCTTGCCCATATTTAATGTTTAGCTGCGAATTCAGGACTGTTACGCATTCAGTTGTCATTCTCCTCCTCTTGAAAACATGCAGAGCCCTGCAAAATGGCCACTGACTTTATGAGGTGGGATGATGGAGTGGGGCTGCAACTGAGAGGCACACTGTGTCCACGGTTGTTGGCTCAGCCAGCAATAGCCCAGCCGGCCAGGTCTGGTTTTGGGCTGCAGGAGGCACAGGCAAGCCGCACCATGGCAAGTTTGGGATATGAAGTTTTGAGGTTCGTAAAAAAGGAAAAAAACCCAAAACCAGCTTCATCAACTTGCACAGGGAGTCTTTTCCTCTGTAATTTCCCTAAATGCATTCATCACATGTTTTCTTCTGCTGGTCTCCTAGTTGTATATAAAACAAGAAACCAGGCTTTGAGTTCTCCTCCCCCTGCTCATCTGTTCCAGGTTGTTGGTGAGGTGTAGGGTACCACGATGTGTTTCCCTCAACCTGTCTGTTTGTTTTACTCTTCCCATGTGCCATTAACTGCTGTTGGATACGGGATGTTTTGATTCAGTAAGCTTTTTCTTGTGGTATGTGCGAGTGTTTTTCCTACTCTGGCTCTGAAGTCTTCAGTGGGTTTTGTGGGAAAATGCTTCTGTATACAAAGCCAAATGAAGCAAAAATGAGTTTCCCTTTTGGTTAGTTATGCTTACTCTTCTAAAACTAAATAGTAATGATCTTAAGCCCAACTTGAGATTAATAAGTGCCTTATGCATGTGTGTGCGTGCACACTCGTGATTCTGCTGAAGTGTTATTTATAGCTATACAGCACAGATGACTGCTGAAAAAAAAGAGGAATAATCAGCATGTTGTGGATGCTGGGTGCAAGGTTTATGTATTTTTTTTATGTAGAAGTATTGATCTATATAATGTTCTGCAGTGAAGCAGCAGGTCCTGCTTGTCAGTTTTAGCAAGGCAGGAAAAGTGATGTAAGCATTTAATACTGGGACCCACACAGGCACCTTAAACTGCTGCTTGCTCTTCTGTTACTCACTGCCTGTGCTTTGTTTGCACCAGTTCCTCTGTACTGCCCTAGTTCTGCACCTTGGTAGGTTAGTAGCCAGACAAGGATGTTATAAGCCATCTTGCTGCATGGTAGTGGTGGTATAGATAAAACACCAAATACAGTGAATTAATAGTTTGAGAATAAGCTGTAAGTATTATTTTAATACCAAATGCTATCCTGAGCTGAGAGAAAAGGGAGAGGGTTTTGATGGTACTATGAAATACACTATCTGGCCCCAGCTGTTGATAACAAGGGAGGTGGGAGTTGTGTCAGCCCACCCTGTGTGGAGGTTTTCGATAGCCAGCAGTATCAAAAAGTCCATTATGTGCCTGTGTTAAGGAAACTGATTTCTGGCCTGGGTCTTGTCTTTCCCTTTGAGCACTATCTGGAGAGAACAGTGCATTGCAACGTTTGATTTTGAGATTCTTCAACATGTCACCAGAAAGACCTATTTTTTCACCCAAAGGCTGTCAATCTCTTTGGTCGAAGTCTATTGCTACTCTCAGTGTGTTGCTGCCTTTGTTTAGTCTGCCTTGTCTTCCCTTTGAACTTGAAGTACTAATAGTGCTGGAGGAGTTCTGTTTGCATGTTTTCCTGCAAAATCTATTTCTTGCTTACCAGTGTTTTTTATTCTGTGTGGATGTGTGTGTATTAAAACATTCAGTTGTTTCAAGTGTTACTGAAATCAAGATATAATGAAATAGTGTTTAATGAACCAGGGGTTTGTGGTGCTGTGATGTGAACAGCATATGTTTTGGGAGTTGATTGGTGCTGGCTTCTGTTTTAGGGAAGGGAAGGGGTGTGAGTATTGATGGGAGAACTCTGTTATAAGAAGGTAGCTGTTGCAGAAGAGGAAGAATTTTTCTGATTTTTTTTCTGGATGCTGTTCAGCAATGGAAGTCTACAAGGTCAGGAAAAGAATGATAGCAAGTTTTTAGGATGTAAAAAATTTGTCAGTCATTAAGCCCTATGTTGCTGAATACTATGACTACTTCAGAAAGCGAAGAACTCTTCAGTCATGGCTGGGCTGGAATTTGAAAGCCAAAGTAGAAAACTTTTGTTTCCTTGACTCAGTGGTATTATTGGAAGAGAGATGAGATAATTTTCTTGTGAATAAGATGCCAAAGGAAAAAGGGCTTTTAAATCCTATCAGCAGTAGCCAATGGATGTAAAATACAGAATTTTGCAGTGAAAATGATTCAACCTCCAAATATAAACAAACAAATACTGAATTTATCTTGAGGCTCCCTTTTGGAGAGCAAAGGTGAAGATTTGGAAAGACAGTAACTTGCAGGAGGAGGTTGGCTGAGTGTTTGCTAAAATCAAACCAGAACCTTCCATTTCACCATATGGTTGACAGCTGCCCTGTTCCTATTTGTTGTGATTTTCTGTGTTTCTGAGGACTGATTGGTGATGTTCAACCGCTTTTGAGCTCTTGCATAACATTTGAAGCTGCCGTGTTTTCCCTGTTTATCCTAACTCTCCAAGTTCCATATGGAGTGAGATGAAAAGCTGGTTTCACCCCACCCTTCCTCCTTGTGAAATGTCCAGCACCAAGCCTAGGGCTATGTAGCATGTTTTCTAAATACAGGCTTGGGAGAGTGAACTTTCTAGATGCAATCTAAGTAAAACAAGACTTCAGGATAAGCACTTCAGAAAAGCAAGTGTGTTAAGATGTAGGCTTTTATTATCATGGCCAGCAGTCTTCCCAGCTGTGGAGGGGAGATCTGAAGGGAGTGCAAATTATTTTGAAATGGTTTGAATTTATGTCAGGCTGGGCAGACTTTTTTAATTTTACAGATATATGTGTGTGTATATATATATATTTATATATATTCTTTCCCGCTTCAACTGTCAGAGAAGTTGAGATAAGAGATCCTTCGGACTGTGTAACAGAAAGGGGAGCAGCTGCTTCTGAAGGATTTCAGAAGTAGGACACAAAGCTGTGGGCTTGTCTGCCTCCGTTCCCTGTAACCTCCACAGCAAAATGCATGTGCTGAAAGTACTGTGATGCATGAGATCAGTGGTTATTAATACCATGTTTTTTGATATGAGTAAAGGTTTTATCTGGGGAGTGAAGTGTGTTTTGGCAATAAGCCCACCCAAGGTAAATAATGTGGCCTTTGCCTCTGTGGTTCTGACCTCATCTCATTGTTTGTCTTTGAACAGAGGCCCTTTATTATTCGATTATCCCACATTATGCTCTTACAAATTGCAGTCTCTAACAAGAGATGTTTTCTTCCAGAAACTTCTAGATCATCTTGCAGATTAAGCTTTTTTGATCAGAAAGGCTGTGATGCTGGCTTTAGATATTCAGAGCTGTGTGTTTGGCTTTTTAATTTTTTTTAATTGTCATTTGCCTTTGAATGGTTGTCATGTTGTATTAGAGCTCTTTACTGGATGGGTTTTAATAGCTTTTCTAATTATTTGGGAGCCTACAGGATACTTCAGGTCCTTCTAACATCTTTATGAAAGTCTGGACATGACTACCCTACTCTTCTCTCTTGGTAGCTCTCTCAGATAAATGACATGCTTTTCCCATTACTTTGAACAAAAATCTATGGTTCTAAGTTTGCACAGAAGACAAGGTGTTTGCCAGCTGATGCCCTTCTTTTGGGAAGGGCTGCAGACATCAGTGCTAAGACTTTGTAACCCCGGAGAAGCATCTGTAGGCAGTTGGGAAGAAGCAGAGGGGTTCCCTTCAAGTTTGTGTAGGTAGAAGTTTCAAGCCCTCCAGCATCACTGAACCTTCTGCAGTTCAAAGCCAATGGCTTTCTGCTGCTTTTTTACTGTGAGAGATGCTCTTTAAATAGATTGGGCTGTCAGGCTTAAAATCAAATGATTCACATTAGGTAAGTGTTCATAAGATTTCATTACACTGTTTTAAGAGACAGTCCACTATAGTTTTCTAAAACTAGCAAGCATTTTGGTTGAAGAAGGTGGAGAACTGTTTACTGTAAAGAAAATCTTCATGCAGTATAAAATGGTACTTGACCCCAGCAGCTTGTGATCTCACTTGGGGTGTTTCTGTAGAACATGGTCTCTCCATGCCCTTTGTTGGTCTGAGCAGTTAACAGGAACATAGAGTGGGTTTGGTTTTGTTTTTACATGGGTTATTTGTTGGTTTGAAACAACATATTCTTTCTTCATAAAAAATGCACTCGGTTTCCTCCAGTCACTGTAGAAGCATTAAGTGCTCTACCAATTCAGAAGTGCCAGTGTTACCACTTCAGGGAGCTGTATTCCCAAGAGGCAGTTTGACCTCTCAGTATCCTGCCTACAGTTTCTTCTAGTGGCTGTACAGAGAGAGTGGTAGTGACTAAAATGACTGCAGTTTTAGTCAAGGATATGTGTTATTCCAGTTTGCTCTAGTCCCTTCAGTTTTGGTTTCTATGATCTTGAGGTGGTCTGTCAGAGATGGCCTTCACTGTGTCTTCTGGGAAGCCTGTAGTGTTTGTCACAGGTGTGCTGTACCCTTAGTCTCTAAAGGAGTACATCTGTGGGTTTGGGGAGGCTTTTGTTTTAAATTTTCACTCCAAGATCATTTTGATGCTCTTTACTGCCAACTGTGAGCCTAATGTTTGGATAATTACTTTTGTATCAGGTAAGTGTTCCCTGGCATCTGAAAGACCATAACCTTTCACAAGCTCTGAGTATACTTCCTCACATGGTTCTGGGGATGAGTTAGCCTAAGGTCTCTGATACTCACAGCTTGGTCATGCCTTTACAACACTTCACAGTCTAGGAATTGTGTAATAGTGGAATGAAAAATGAGAAAGACCAGTATGAGTCTGTCGTGGGGATCAGCGGTGCTGTCAGTTCCTGGTTCCACCCGATACAAGTACCACAGAGCCGGGTTATTCAGTTATTCCTTGAAGGGGAGGACTGGCAAATGGACATAGGCTTGACAGCAAAAGCATCGCAGGCTTTTTTCCCCTCTTTCTCCCAGCATAGCAATAAAGACTGAGAAAATGCATATATAAAGCAGAAAGGGTTTTGGTTTTTTTCTTTCCCCTCTATTGTCCTGTTTGCATGATCAAAAAAATTCTTGGAGATTGACATGAATGGAAGTAATTGTACCTTCAGTTCAGCCGTGTGCCCGGTATGGTTTATCAGGCCATAGTCTAAAATGTTTGGAGAGAGCGTTACCATTTTTTTTTCCCTTAAGAAGAACATTGATAGCAGGACCTCGCCAGAGAACGAAGGATGCAACTTGAGATGTTACATGTCTGTGATTGATTCAGCAAATGAATATGAGAATGAACAGGGGCATGAACTCTTCTGTGGTACGTGTTTTGTAGAGTGCTGTGCTCTGCTGTGCTGAGGACAGACTTGGGCTTCTTCAGGCCAGAAGTACGTGCTGAGCCAGCTTTGCTCTGGGGTTGTGTTGCTGGAGGTGCAATCGGAGTGGTGCTCCATGCCCTTCTCTTGTCTGTTGAGCCTGTTTCTGTGGCTGGAAGTCCTCTTTTTAAGACAGCTGTTGCCAAACAGCATGAATTCAAGGGAAGATGCAGAATGTTGGATTTCCCTTTTTAAAAATTATATTCTTCATATATTTTTAAAATATATTATTTACTCTTCATTATAACATTTGCATAACATTATTATAAGGCTGTGAAACTTTTCAGGGATATAGTTAGAGTTTTTTAACCATGCTGGCTAGGTTAATTTTGTACCTTATTCCAGTGAATAATGTTCTTAATACAATAAACGGAAATCAAGTACCTTAAAAATTTTTAGGTTTTCTGCCTCAGTTCATTGTGTCTCAAAGATAATGTTTTGAGTAATGAACCAAGAGCATTGTTTGTGTTTTTGCATCTGGCACTCCTGTAATTTTGGTCATATTTCTATATTATTAGGCTCCAGCAATAAGAATCCTGTCTCTTTTCTATAAGAACAGTTTTTTCATGTCTGATAATACCTTTCTCTTTTACTTAAGACTCAGTTTTCTGGAGTCATGATAAGATGCCAGTGGGACGTACAGTAGCTACAGCTTTTGAATCTGGCATCTGGTGTTTTTTTTGGGGTGGTTGGTTTTTTTGGTTGTTTTTTGGTTGTTTGTGCTGGGGTTTTTTATTTTGTTTGTTTTGTGTGTATTGTGGGGATTTTTTGGTTTGTTTTCTTAGTGCAAGAGTTAAGTGGAGCTGCAGTTGTCACCTAACATCAAAATGCTGCAGAAGGCTGGGAAACTCCATTGACAATTCAATGGTAGGGATTTTTCTTGTACTATTAAAAAACTGTTGGCCTGTATGTGTTCTTAATATGGGAGAGGAGAAGTCTTTCTCAAATACTGCTTTTAATCAGAAACAATTATATGAATATGTTTTTGTCTCACCTATGTAATTCTCTGAAGCTTGTGGCCTATATCATCCAAGTGTTACCATGATTTCATTTCTGAAAGTAAATTTTGGTTTTCTTACGTGGTTGGGACCACTTACAAGCTAACACTACTTGGGAGAAGTAGCATGTTTGGAGAACACCTACATCTGCTACAGGCTTGTGCAGCAATAGCCTTCCTCTTCCCTTACAGATCACTGCTGTTTTCTTAGCAATTGCATGTTGGATGTTGAAAGCATGGGAGGGTTAGCTTTTTTCCACTGATGGTTTGTCAGGGGTGGTGAAAACAAAAGAGGTTATTTTGATACTGATGGTTGTTTTTTTCAAATATTTTTCTTTCCTGTTTGCTTTTGGTTACCCTTTTTATGGTACAGCAGATGCTAGATGGGTCTGTAAATCCGTATGTGCAGTGTCTTACATATAGTTCAGATTAATTAGGGTTCCGTTTTGTAGCTATCGTATAATGGTGGTAAGTTTTTTAGAGGTTGGCCAAGTTGGAAGCTGCTCTTTATCTCCAGAGATCTGGTTTTGTCATAACTGGGTGGTTACCAGCTTAAGTGTTTTCTGCTTGTTCTTAGCTTTGCAAAGGCCACAGAGGCAAATAAGCACGTAGAACTTGCTCCTTTGAGCGATCATAGCACACATGGTTAAGAAGTCAGTTCTGCTAAGCCTGTGGAAATGCAGTGCCGGTGGTGCTTGCACAGTTACTGGCAGAGTCCTGTCCAGCTTGCAACAGCATTGTTAGGCTGAAGGTTTTTGTGAGTTAGCACAGAGCCTGCTTGCCTCAGCTTATTCCACCCAGCGTTCTGCCAGGTCTCTGCTGCGCAGGCGTAGTTAGCCGCTGCACCTATTGCAAGTGGGGTTGGTTTACAGAGCTCCTCAACTTGTTGCTTGAAGCTGCATTACCTCACACAGTATGGTTGGCTCACGGTTCATTAAGGGATTGGGCAAAGGAGTCTGAGGCTGAAATTGCTTTGAAATGAATCCTGGATATGTATTCAGCACTCAGGAATGCTGTGGGACGAGCGTGGTCATGGTCTGTGTCTGCAGGCTTGCAAGCACATCTGAAAATTTTGCACAGCACACTGGCAACCAAGAAGAATATTCATTTGTGTACAGGTATTTGCCTGCCTCACAGCAATGCTGAGACTTCATTAATATTAGTAGAATGAGTTTAGTAGGAGTACAAACAAAATATTACTAGAAGGGAATGGGTTAGAGTACTGTAACACATTCGCGGATGTTGAGGAAGCTCTTTCTGTGTTTTGACAGGAAATGAAGAATTTATAATTGCGTGGAAGGTGAAAAATGTGCCTTCACAGGTACCCAGGGTATCTTTGTAAGGAATTATTCTCTTTGTTCATTTTTGCTGATGCACAAACATCTATTTTGTGTGTCTATTTTGTAGTGACTTCATGCTGCAATTGCTGCTTTCAGAACATGTGGAACATCGTGCTTATACCAGCCATAATAGATACTTTTAATTGTTTTGTGTATCAAAAAATGGGATGATCCTAAATGTTATCAATAAGGTCCCTGGAAAATACTATGCAGTTGCCTGTAAAGTAAATACAGGTGGGCTACACTTGCAAGAACTTAAAAAAAAAAAAAAAAAAAATTTGCCATGAGTCTTGCAGTTCCTGTTTCTAGGAATTTCTTAGATCAAATTCTTTTTTTTTCTTTTCCTGTGAAATGAAGGCAAAAAGGAACTGGGAGTGGGAACAGCAGTTTCTGTCGAATGATTCCTTGGGTTTCTTCAGAAACATTAGTGTTATTTGGAAGACATTGTATATCCTGTGTATGTAAATGAAGTAACTTTTTGTAGAGATAACATGGTTCCTGATTAGGAAAGTTTTTGGAAACTTGTTCTGGAGAGAGCTTTGGGATGCTGAGTCAGGGAGAGTCTTGCACCTTTATCTTCTTGGCCTTCCAAGATCAGTGCAAAATCCCAGTTGAAGGGTGGATAGTGTGCTAGCTTCTGTTCAAAGAACCACAAATCCTCTTACTACTGTTTGAATGACTAAGGTGTCTTAAAGAAATTTAACACTTCAAGATTCTAAAGGTTACATATGAAAACTGCCATGGAGTTCACAGGAATGTTGTGGTTTATTTTTTTTTAATCTGGGTTCCTTCTTTGACGCTTCCAAACATACTGCAGACCTCTTGCTGTTACATAGTTTTCTTGGAAATCTCTGTTCTTTTCTGTGTTATTTTATTTTCTGGGTGGAGGAAGGTTTATATTTTTTGCTTTGTCTCGGAAGATTCAGTGTGTTGTGGGAGGTGAGGCAACACTGGTCTTGGCAGAACACCACAAAACCAAGAGAGTAATTAAATAACGCAAGCCTTTGATTATTTTTCTCTCTCAAGCTTTCTGGCACGACCGAGCATTCCAATTGCAAAAGGAGGATCAGGAGAAGAAACTTTTAAGGATCGCTCGCAGAATTAGAAGAACTGTTAGAGACCTTTTGCTGCTTTGAAGCTCTTCGCTCTCACGTCCTGAAGTTGCTTCTTTTTCCCCTGTGAAAATAATGTCTCCTTCATCACCCAAGATAGACGTAACTGAAAGAGAGCTCCCAAGGTTTTATTTTGGTTTTGATTTCTCTGCTCCCTTACTAATTGGATTTTTCCCATTTTCTGCAGGAGGATTATAAAGGGATTAGAGACGCTGGGGTTTTTGGGGTGTGGGAGGTAGCTGTTGTTTTTCTCCTCTTGATTCTGGGACCTCCTTAATTTGGCATTTGTTCCCTGAAGTCACTGCCTGTTTGGAAGCAGGAGAAGCAGCATAACAGATGAACTTGCACGGCCATGGATTCCTTCCTTCTGCAAACTTTGTATGTGGCTGCTCGTAAAAGAGGTTTTTGCATATGTAAGCATCAAATGAAGAATAGCATCCTGGGCTGGATTTAAAAGAAGCACACTGCTTATGTCCTGTGAAACGATAAATTCTGTTTAAACTATAATTTAAAGAAGATTGGATCTTGTTCCAGTTTTGAATTTTGGTGGAAGAAAGGAAAGGTCAGATCAAGTCAAATACTCTGCCAGCCTAAACTTGCATATTCTACAGCTAAAACGGGAAGATGTCTTGGAAAAGAAATTACTTTTCTGTGGGTCGGGGGAACGTACAGGGCATGTTTACTCCACGAAATACAACCTCAATAGCACCCAGTAAAGGTCTCAGCAACGAACCAGGACAGAACAGTTGCTTCCTGAATAGTGCGCTACAGGTAAGAGCACATAATAAAAAACGTTTCTGCCTTTGTCCTCTCTCTATTGCAGCATTTTCTTAGGCTCAGCTGTGCAACAGATATAGCCAGGCTTGACAGCATAATTGTTTCTGGGCCTGGATAGATTAAAGGTATGTTTAGAAATGCAGATTGAGTTCTAGAAGAGCTTTTTTTAATTTTCAGCTTGTCCTGATGAAATCAATAACATTCACATAATTATGACTTGTGTACTTGAATCTCTTGTTCGCGTAAACTTGTAATATGTCAAGCAAAGCTGAAAAAATATGTAGAAAATTTATTTTAAAATAATAGAATATTGAGTAGTTTGCAGTATGTCTATTCCTTAAAGTAAATTTAACTTTTTTGTTGAACCAGTCAAGTTCAAGGGTTGATAATTACCTATACAAGATCCTTTTTATGTAGTCCAGTTTTCTTTCTAACTGATGATTTGTAGCTTAGTTTAGATCACTGAATCTTCACGTCCTGATTTAGAAGAAAAACCTTTTCCTGTGTCAGAATTCAGTGTAGTGGTATGGCTGCTATGCTGGTATTGTCACCATTTAGGTGTTTTGAATGTGTGATTTTTTTTGAGATTCAGCCCTTGTGCCTGCAGGTTTTAAAACCCTTTCTCCACGTCGGTTTCCTTCCCTTCATATGACTTGTCTGTGTAGCACAGGCTGTCACTGTTTTTGTTGGGGTGGTTCTGTTGTGGATTTTTTTCCATGGATATGATTAAGTTTTTGATTAACTTCAGGCTTCAACCCCCATGATGCAAATAATACAAATAGGAAACACACGTGACCCTTAATATGCCATGAAATACAGGACCTGGGTACAAAGGGAACTTATAAGAAGAAAAGTGGAGTTTCTGGTTATGTACAGTGTTAGTTGCTTCTGTTAAGTTGTAAGGTGTAATCACTGGCTGCCTCCTGATCCTGAGTTACTGAACCCAGGTCAGAACTAAGTAAAGCCTAACATCAACTGATGCCATGCATGAAGATGAAAGCCTGCAACCTAGCCTCTAGTCTTCTACATAAACTGTTCTGGTTCTAAAGCTCAAGAGAGAGAGGATACCAAAAATATTTACAGTCAAAGCTGAATTAAAAAAAAAAAAAAGTAATAATTTAATAAAATATGTACTTATGGGTTTTTATCTTAATTTTTTAACATTCCCTCTTAGTCTGTGAGGCTCTTGAATGTTTGTTGCTCCTTAATAGTAAGTATTTCTATAAACATTCAAGATAAACTCCAAAGGCAATTACATCAAAAAATTGGACTCATTCCTAAATGTATTAGTTTTTGTACTTTCGTGAAGTCTGCAGTAGTTCTTCAGGAATGTTGTGTGTAATCAGATATTTCCAAGGCTTATGTTGCCTCCCAGGCCCTTAAATATAGGGAGGGTTTGAGTGTAAACATAACCATCACAATTCTTAAGTTTTGGGAAACTTTATAGATTGCATATTCAATAAATGTGGTTTTAACTGTAATTGTAGGTAATGTCTGTGTGCTATAGTTAGTTCCAGCTGGAAACACTTACGGAAACCAGTACAGTATTTTTCAAAGTGCTGATTTATTTTTCCCAGCCAGTTGCTCGGACAGATTAGTCAGAAATAAGAAGTTTGGCCTCTCTGTTTATGCTAACGAAGCATTTAGAGAGTCACATGCCAGCCTGGGCCATGCTGCTCTGTCCAGAACCTAGCAGAATACAATTTAGGTCAGGGCTTCTTTCAGTGCAAGCTTCTGCCTCCTGAAAGGCTAGTGGCCCTCAGGCTTGCAAGAAAGTCCAGTTATTGTTAGCTGCAGCTGAAATAGCCAGCACTGACCACATTTATATATAAAAAACCTGACTGTGAAACACCTCAGAGGTTGGTATTTTTGTTGTTTTACAGATAAACAATTAAACAATTGCCCAAGTTTGCACCGATTTAGTGGTTAAACTGAAGAATAAAACTTGTCTGGTTGCTTTTATATGCTGTGACCATACCTGGTCACGTACTTGGTATTAGCCACCGTACCAGTCCTGAGAGAACACTGCCCACACAGGTTAGGGTTAGAAATCTGCCAGTAATCATGGCATGTAAATACGCTTACTAATGATAATAATGTTGGGAAAGGCTTTTAGTAATTTATCGTTTTGACTCGCAAGAACTTGTTAATGTGTGTGCTGTTGGCCCTTCATTTTTCCAGCGTTTGGGTTTTCTGCTCAGAACAAGGAGGCTGCTTAGGAGGTGGAAGGATGGATGATTTCCTGTCCCAGTTGTTGGTGGGGCATCCTTAGCAGCTTTGCCCAGCCTTGTGTTGCAGCTGCACAATGGCTGGCCATGGTGCCAGCACGTGGGAGCAGTCAGGGCACTGCCACAGGGACAAAGAATGGTGTTTTTTAAATCTAAAAGCACATACAAAGAATTTCAGAGGGATATCTTACTGTAAATTAATGTATGCAAAATCTACAGCTGAGTAAGAAAGATGAAAATGTCAACTTGCAGTTAGATAATAGTCATCCCATTTTAAAAGTGACATTCACTGACATTGGTGTACTTATGGGATTATATACCATCTGCAGTGTTAGCTTTGTGCAGTATTTTACTTTATATATTTATAAAACGAGTTGTGTCCCATTTTGTGTTTCAGGTCCTTTGGCACCTGGACATTTTTCGCCGCAGTTTCCGACAAATCACAACGCACAAATGTATGGGTGATTCTTGCATCTTCTGTGCTCTTAAGGTAAGACTTGGAAATAAACGAAAAATTCTTTCTTTATAAAAATGAACGGAAATATTTCTGATATTTGATTAATAAGTGCAATCAAACTTGCATCTGGAAATTTGCGAGACCAAAGGTAAATCTGATAGATAGTGGCCCAAGATAGACATAGTACTGTTTTAAAAATATGTTTAAGCCAATAAACTGTGAAAATGCTATAGGCAAGGTTTTGGATACAAGGATTCTTATCAATGGAAAGTGGATCATTGTGAGCCTCCATATTGTTTGAAAGTTTAGTTCAGGCAGTAAAACACCAGTTTGCTTTGCTTTTTCTATTTTATCATTTGGTTTATAAAGATCATACTGTATATGCTTTGTATGCTCTTCAGAAGTTACCTTTCCTTCAATGATACTTCAAATATCAGTATATATTTAGCTTTTTAGCTTTAATCCTTTCTGTTCAAAATTGTTGATTATGTAAGACTAAAAGGTATTTTGTACTGTCAATACTGATGTCTGCATTAAATGGCTTAGCACTGTGTGGTCTCTGTTTTAAAAAAACGTCAATTCTGTTGTAGGTGCAGGTACAGTAACTGGCTGTCATAGATGCTGCCTGGACAATAAGAGCTAGATGCTAGCTCTGATTCCCCGTACAGTTATGTACTTGATTAAATCGTGCAATCTGTCTCTACCCATTGATTTTTAGCATTTCTGTTGTTTTCTGCCCTCCTTTCGAAGTTCTGCTACTTCAAACCCGTGGCTCCTTCTAACCTTGTGGGAGAAATGGACGTGATGAAAACACAATGAAAATACCAGCTTTAATCTTCCTGAGCACTGATTTTTCTTTATGAAATTGGGACTGAGATTTTCTTTGATCAAATGGGTTGTAAAGTGATCAAATGGGTTGTAAAATCTGACTAAATATATTTAATTCATTGTGGGGTAAATTTATTGTCGTGAATTCTGTGTGCAATAATGAAAAGGACAGACAGCATGTTTTATAAATATGACAAAATAGAGAGTGCAAGGTTTAAATTAAGAACAGTTGAAGTTCACAGGCAATATTTATAGTATAATAGCTGTCTTGCTCCTGACTTTACAGGTGCTCTGGTAGAGACAGGCTTGAAATGAGTTATCTAGTGAGTTTTTGGACTGTTGTTGCAGGGTTTTCCCTTGCAAAAGAACAGCAAAGAGGAGACAAAGGCATGAAGAAAGGTAAGTAATTTACTTGTGAAGGGAAATCTGTCTCAAGACAGATCTGTTGAAATGATGAGACAGGATGATATTTACAGCAGTATCATCAGAAGAGGATATAACAGTGGGTTAGGAGCAAGATAGCACATCCAAAGTGAGAAATGTAGCTAATCCGGACAGAAAAGGTATAGTATTAAATATACTGCCTGCCTTAGAGGGCAGTGGCAAGACTTAGGCATGATCAGGTTTGAGTTCAAGTTCAGTGGGATAAATAATTTGAAGCTGATTCTTGGGTCATGCCCTCAAGTATTGCTAAGTGATTGTTGGCATTCTTTGGTAGCTCTGATGAGGATACAAAGAAAAGGATTTAGGAAACCATCACGAATATATGATTTTGCTGTTCTTGGGTTTAATCTAACAGCAAGATAAGGCAAGGGAATACTAGGAGGTCATAGAATCATAGAATGGTTAGAGTTGGAAGGGACCTTAAAGATCATCTAGTTCCAACTAGGTCAGACAGGTTCTGCCATTTGAATGAAGACAGACTGGAGTCTGAGGCAGAAATGAGAGGTTTTAGTATAAAGATAATATTAAAAGTCTTTCTGAATGAGAGTACTGAAAAAAAGGAAGAGGGGGAAAAGTGATGCTGTAGGAAAAAGGAGAGGATGAACCTTTGTGGAACTGGTATTGAAAGATTAACTTTGGACAAAGCTGCATCTTGCTCAGCGGTATAGGACAGATGATAGGATCTCTGGAATAGATATATTAAAAGCAGGCATTGGGTCAAAGAGTGCTTAATTTTGTTGATAAGATCCTTGATTTTGATGTCTTGCTGAAGTGCGCTATTATAAACTTGGAAGTGACAGGTAGAATGGCAGGATTCACAAATTGTATGCCTGCAGCCATATGCTTATCTTTTAAATTAAGCAGCCTTTGGGGAAAAAAGAAAGATTGCTGCGCTCTCTTCTTGCTCCCAGATGTCTGCAAGGATTTTTCTGTTTCCCATCTGAAGTTCTTACACTGCCATGCTTAGCCAGAAGGTGTTACAAACCCTTTTCCAGCAAAGCACCAAGTTGCACCAAATTCTGTAGTACCTTTGCACATTATAGAAAACTTATATCTGTCTGTGTGCAGAATTCTTTCAGCTCACAAAACTCAATGTACAGTGGAAAACTCTGCAGAAATGCATAAACAAGTAAAGAACTATCTGAACAAGTACTGCCCACTGGACTGTGGGCAGTAACCAATACTTAACAAAGTAAATAAATTAATTCCAACTGGCTTTAATCCAAACCAAATTGTTTGTATTTTCTCTGTCTGCAGTCTGTTCTTCATGGGAAATTTCAGTGTGTTCTACCCAAGCCTAAAGCAGAACATTCAGAAAGTTTACAGACATCTATTGTAGAACTATATGGGGGGGGGAGTAGTAGAAATTTGTTTGTTAGAAGTTATGGGATTGTTTTACTCCTGGTTCCCTTAACTTCATAAAGTAACTCACAATCTTTTTACGTTTTTTGCTATGTGATATGATAAGTTTCCACCTTTATTAACTTGTGTAAAATACTGATGTGTGTACATAAATGTTTGAACATTTTCCCCCATTTTTATGTTATTATCAAGTCAAATAATATTATAAAGGTGCATGTTAAAGGATGTCACTCTAACTCTTAAGTGAAATTGGGAATGGAAATATCCCCTCACCCTCCAGAAAAAACCCAAACACCCAGAAGCATGGGTTGTCTGGCTTGCATGCAACTGTAGGGATACTAAATGATAAAGCTATACAAAAGGGATGGCCCCAAAACTTGGAGGTGATCATATTCATCTTCATAAACTCCTTAAGCAGACAATGGAGGCGGGGGAAAAGGCTCTTTAAGGTATTTACTTGTTCTCTGCTGCCCTCTGGATCATTGTTATCCAACTACTCTTTTTCTTTTTTCCTCCTGTAAAAGTCTGGCTGTCTGGCACGTGCTATGTGTAAACTTGGGTAAGACAAGTGCGATAATGTGCTTAATATGCACCTAATACTGCAAGCATCACCAAGAGCGTGTTTTATGTCCCAGTGCAGCAGAGTCATCCCTTCCCTCATGGTGCCCATCTCTTCCCCTGCCCCAGCTCTCCTAGCTGCTCTGGGAGCCTTTAACTGTTGCCCTGCCAGTGTGATGCCAGCTTGGCCTCCAGGTCTTTGACATCCTCTTTCTCTTGAATCTTGCCTTAGGCTTTGCTAAGATGAGGGAGAAGATGTGGCTGGATCCAGTGGGAACACAAGAATTTGGAGCTCTATGCCATGTGAAAAATCTCCCATTAGGGTCTGGGGAGAGGTAATTAGCCTTGCATGCTGTCAGGTGGATCTGCCCGAAATACTTGTCCAGAGCAAGCAAGAAGGAGGCAGGACATGCTTACTCTTCTCCAAAGCATGCTGGCATGTTCAGATTCCAGCCTGGCCTGGGAAAGGGGTGATACTTGGTGGGAAGAGTCTACATCGCATCCTCACCTCGACTCCAGGTTCCCTTTGCTGAATACCTCCGGTATTGTGCAGAGAGGATTCAGACTCTTCCCCCGTTTTGAACTGGTGCTCTGAAGGCGATGTTTTCTTCCCTTTGACTTTAGAGGAAGATAGTTTTCAATAAGCTAAATTTAGCCTTTGAATAACACCAAAGAAGTTGTATTTATTTTCCACATTTTCTTGGCTTGATGCAGCTGTTTCTAGAGATTCTAATGCCATGCACTGTATTTGCTGTAAATGCTCAGCTAGCTCTGTAACTATTATTTGTAACTTTAAATTACCTTTATTTATAAAATGAGGGATCACAGGACAGTGATGTCATACCTGATATCAAATCCCATTTTTTCTACTGCATGGAAGACATGCATTGCACATGTTCTTCAAGTGATTTTAAAACTGGCTGTACTACCTGGTTGTGTTACATGGCTGCAGAATGAACCTTGGAATCATTTCAGGTGTACATTCATTGGTTATTTTGAAGGAATGTTGCTTCCACAGATAGAAAAAGACAAGGCAGATCTGCAGACTCTGTGGTGGAATCCCAAACACTGTTCCTTAAGATGTCACATTATTTAAGTGGGTTTTTTCAGCACACAGGCTGTACTTACGGCTGTGTGGTTTGCCTGCCATAACACTTGAACAGCTTTTTTATTTATTATTAATGTTGCAGTCTACTGTGTTCTGTTTTATTTTCCTTTTTCGAGAGCATGACTTTACTTTGGTGTTTGTTTATCACAGCTGGAAAAGGGCAGGAAGGGGGAAATCCGTCCACTGTACTGAGCATGCCACAGAGAGTTTGTTCTCCTTCCAGGGATTGTACTGGGAGCTCCATAGTGCCAGGATATCGGACAGAGTGTGTTTTGTAGTTTGCAAAGAAGAATGCTCTATTGATTGATAAATTCCAGTAGGGCTGGTCTTTTCTGTAATTTGGTCATGTGCAACAAAAGCAGGAAGAATGTGACTTTTTGTGTAAAACGTTTTTTTCTAAGGTGAAAACTGAGAACAATAGGTTATTGGAGTGCTTTAAAGAAGTGGAATGGCTATACTTTGTGGTTCTGATTAGCCACTTGATTTCAAATGAGTGGTTTGTTATGAGATAGTAGTGGGTTGGTTGCAAAGGTTTCATCCTCTTGTTTTGTGTTTTTTCTTCAAATTAAGATAGTATTTCAGGGTAAAACAGTAGTAAAAATATAGAAAAATAATTACTTTTATTGTTTAAACGTGGTGTGTGGTTTTTTTCCCAGCTGGCACTGCCTGACAAACCAGCAACAAGCACAGTTTCCTGAGTTAATAAACTGGCAATTGAAGCTTCCAAATAATGACTCCCTTTTGTAATCTTGATCAAGCAGTTAATAAATTGCCACCTAATTGTTGTGGAAACTCTTTGATGTGGGTTTCTTTTCCTGACACCCTCCTAAACAAAACTCACAAAGTATATTTTTATTTGATTTTGGTAGTAGCCAGGGGTGCCTGACTTTGCAGTCCATACCAGGGACCTTATGTTAATGTTTGGGGCACAGTGCGAGTGAAAATGGGAGACTGTAAAAGAAAAGAATAGTGAAAATCTAGGTTGTTATCAGATTTGGAGGTTTGGAAAGAGGTCCAAAAGCACAAAACAAAGTAGAGGTAGAATTATTTGCACTCTTGAAGGCAAATGTAACATGAGGAAATGCAAGGAAGAAATGTGAGCTAGTGGAAATACTGTGGGCGGAGGCTGATGTGGTTGGATGGGAGAAAAGTGATTTCAGCAGCCAGAATTTTTATTAAAACATGTTGTAATCGGTAAGATGCTGCATCAGAAGAGCATTATGCTGTGGATGAGAGATTAGGTACTGTAGACAAAAGTCCAATGAATTGTATGGAGTAAGAAGGGCATGCTATTGAAATGGAGAGAAAGTTTGTTTGGGTTGGTTGGTTTGTTTGTGTGGAGGGGGTTGTTTGTGGGTGTTTTTTAAGATAAAAAATACTGTCACGATATTGACATGTTGAGCAGCGAGAGAAGGATGAGGATTGACTGTGTTAATATTTGTAACTGTTTCTGCCTTTTAGCAAAAGCTAATGTAGGGAATAATAAAGCATCTCAAGGAAACATGTTGTTCTTTGAAAGAAATACTACAGCGCTAGAGCTGCAGTGATATCCCCATCCAGGAGGAACTTCTGCACAATGCTGGAAGAGAATAATTAGTTCTCAGAAAGCTGCCAAGGAGAGAACTCAAATTTCCAGTGCGTGGACACTGATCTGATTTCAGTAGCTGTTGTCTTCAGCCATCAATTTCTTCTTAATGCCAGCCTGCTTCTGCATGCTTGATTAAGAAGTCATATGTGCATGTATATCAAGTCTGGGGTTTGTTTCATCAGTATGGTTAGATACACATTGCAGATGTCAACTTACCCCAAATAAATTGAGTACTTCTTTCCTAGGGAGAAAATGGATTCCAGACACTGTTAGAGATAATTTGGAGCAAATCTTGTAAACTGTGAGGGATTCACAGATATTTCAATTTTCTAAATCTGTAAAAATTAAAAGAACTCTAACTCTCATGAATTACCTCAAAGAATAATTACTTTCTTTATTCTCTAACCAAATGAACAACAACTCTGTTTATGATCGTGCATGGAAGTTTAGCATTCTGAAATAGAAATCAGGTTTTAACTTCAAGACTTGTATGATGAAG
The DNA here is from genome assembly GCF_000690775.1 of Eurypyga helias. Classification (NCBI taxonomy): domain Eukaryota; kingdom Metazoa; phylum Chordata; class Aves; order Eurypygiformes; family Eurypygidae; genus Eurypyga; species Eurypyga helias. The sequence continues at coordinate 53,480 of NW_010231769.1, read as the reverse complement.
GTTCCTTCTCTCAAACCTTAGGTTGTTTTCCTTTGAAGCTTTAGAAGGTTTATGTTGATTCCCCATGCTTCCCAGACTGGAGATTATTTTGGGAGACTGCTGACTCTGCAAGCCCTTGTTCTGATGCAAGTCAGAAGCCCAGACCTGTAGCAGGAAGAACATGAAACTTCCAGTTAGGAAACTAGAAAAAAGGCTTCTGAGTAGTAATAAGCCGAGTGAGGCTCTGAAAAAGGTTGCGTGGGATGATTAAGGCATTTCCAGATTTTCATGTCTCTGAGAGCAAGCTCGTGAAAGATCAACTATGTAATCGTAGTTGGTCTTGTATTAGTACTTGGGAAGGACTAGATGGACATTGGCAACTTACTCCTCTTAAAGAAAGTTTGTGCTTCTTAATTCTGACGTCTCTGCTACCCTTTCTGAATCTTTGAAGATCTGTAGGGAAGGGCATATGGAGGGAGATGGGCTTCTTTTCTATATAGACCACAGGAATGCAGTGTAACCAGAAGACATACTTGCTATCTGAAAAATCCCTTGCTCATGCTGTTCTTTGTCTTGGCTTGTAGACCTACCAACATGCCAAGAATAGGTCATCAGTGTAGAAATCAAAGTACGGTTGTTAACACAATATTCATAATTGTTCAGATTTTGTTAAGCTATCTTTTTAATCCTTGATTTTGGTTAGTGAAAACTGGTAAAACAGGAGAGACTTCCCTTGTTTATGAAGCTTTTAGCACTCTCTTTCCATATTGTTGCAGTTGTTAGGGATACACTCACTTGTGTTGGAATGTAGCCACTGAGAGAGATCATTAGTGTGGTGATCCCCATATAGTAATGGGGTTTTCACACTAATGGGATTTTCATTATCTTCAAATTCAGTTGAAGTTTTTGAAAGAGGACAGAGTTTGAGTGTGTCATATATAAAGTTCTCATTATGTTCCAGAAGCACTTGGTGAAAAGGTGTCATGAGAACTCCTTGGGCAGTGTCAGCAGTGCTTTCCTGGTCTGTGCCCAGATGGCTTTGACCTGTGTATGGAATAAATGTGTTGGTGATTAACAGTTATCACTCAAGGGCAAGAGCTGAAATTAAGGACAGAGATCTGATTTAAAGTGATGAAACTGCAGGAAATGCCATCTAAGCCTGAGAGACAAGAACAACCTGTTCTGAAGGCGAGCAAAGAACCTGTCTTGAAAAATAAGGAAAAGGGGAAACACCCTGCCACCCTCCCCCACCACCACCTCCCCAAAAGAAAACCAAACCCAAAACCCATCCCCAAAACATTGACCACCCCAAAAAACCTTGACCAAAACCAAATGAAAACCAACCTCCCTGTGTCCAAAGTGGTTTTGACTCCATTTGAAGTTCTTTTGGGATCTCGCAAACACACTGTGTTCCAGTGTGCTCTAAACTGCACTGTGCAGTGACATGGTAAGATTTGATCTTTATTAGATTAAAATGCACAATTACTCACTGGTTTTGAGACTTTTTTCTTTTTTTCTGTCTTGCAATCTAAATAAGACTATACTGTTGCGTGCTACTTCATTACAAATTTTAGGAGGCATTCTTCTGTATAATAGTGGGAACTTTTACTTCCTGATTTTACATACTGGAATTCTTCACGGATTTCTTTGTTACTGAATTACTTCTGTGGTTGTCGTAACAGATACCAGTTTTCTGCTCTTTATACTTAAGGAAAGTTTCTTAGTTTTAACTTTGAAGACTGTAATTATTTTGTGATGCAAAAAAACCCTAACATGCAGGATCTTGTGAAAATAGTTGTTTATCATCAGGATCACTTTTTCTTACTAGATCTGTGTTGACTACTAGGTATGTTATGGGCAAAAGCAGAGTATATATTCTTTAAGGATGCAAATTTAAAGTAAGAGTTTCAGTTTGCTTGTTTGCTTTTCCTTTTACCTATTTTGGAGCCTGCATTGATTTTCTCCTCCCCCCACCTACCCAAGAGGGCAGAGCCATTTTAGAGCTCTCATGGAAGCAAACCGGGTCCTGTCCATCAGTTCCCTGCAGTGAGGCTGTGTGCCAGTCACTTGGCGAGTATCTCAGTTCTGTGTCTCAGATCTATGAAGTGAGATTGCTAACCAGAATAAACACATTTCTAAAGCACAGTCATGAATATTTTCAAGTGCTCTTAAATTATTTAATGTGAAGTGCTGAAGCAGAATTGAATTATGTTTCACTGCCTTTTTTTTTTTTTTTGAGGTTCACTGAAATAAAAAAATTTACGCATGAAACATGAAGCTTGCTCTGTTATCAGTGACAGAAATGGGAATCAAGGGTGTTAAATACAGGGGCTTTGTCATTCTTCCCATTTTTATATATGTATGTATAGAAGGTAACTGAGGAGAAGTATCAGCTGTAATTCATCTAGTGTGAGACAACTGCCTCACAGCCTTCTCTTTATTACCACTTTCCTCATCATTATTTGATACTCTAGTAAAGGCAATATTAGGGGAGCTATGGGCTTCAGCACAGTGGGCCCTCAGCCATGAATGAGCACTAGAAAGACTACTGGAATAAAAATAGCTGTAAAGAGAGATGGGCATTTTACATCTATGGTAGAGAATGTCAACACTATACCTTGTACTGTTCATACAGCCAGAAATGGCAGGGCACGAAGGTTGGTTTGCTAGCTGGACGGTGACAGCTGTGTCGGGCTCTCTTTCTGCTTCCTCAAAGTAGCTGAGATCAGACAGTTTAGCAAACCTTCTCCCAGTTTACCTGCTCATTTCTTGATAAGAAACAAATAAGAGTAGTTGAAGGAGAAAAAGATTCAGATTATTTATTTACAGTTAATACAGATGCTAAGTGTGCTGGGGAGAAGCTTTCTGTGATTAAGGGTGGAAGTGATACGTGAATGAACATCTCTACAGATGCTCAGTGTAGATTTGGAAGAAAACCAAATAGCCAAACCAGTTTGAGCCAGTTTTCTCCTTGTTTGACTAAGTGTAGGAGGCAGAAAAGCAAAGTGATGCACAACAGAGGATCACCCTTTTTTTTTTCTTGTAGTAAGAATGGAGCTTTTCTGCAGTCTTTAGGGAAATTGTGAGTCAAGTGTTAGAGGAGAGGCCAAGCAGAATTTTGAGATTGACACTGATAAAGACGGTTGATTGTCATATGAAATGAGGTAAAAGTAGATCAGAGTGGTGATACTGACAGAATGGTCTTGTATGAAAATAAGGGCTAGAAGGTTTTTTAGTTAAACTGAGGATCCTGCATACAGAATTATGTTCCCGTTTTTGTAGGAGGGGACAATGAAGGTTCAATAACTAAAGGTTCAGATCTTTTTGGCTCTCATACACACACACACGCATGCACATATGCAGAGGATAAAACTGTGTTTTTAATCCATTGGGAATATGTACTGAACTTCTATGCATACAACCCACACTTTAGATGATGATGTGTCTTTATAGAAGTACCTGTTCTTGCAAATGATTATCCAGATGACCTGTGAGTTAGTTATGAAAATGCAGGTTTATGGCAACAAGTGAACAGCTGGACATTTGTGAATGGCTATTTGTGTTGTGCCCTTTCCCGCCGGCATGCTGACCCCAAAATCATTTGGTTACACGCTTCTCGGGCTTACTGGAAGGTAAATTCTTTAAAGAGTGCAAGCAGCAGGTAGTGGTTGTCTAAGGGCTGGACATTTGGAAAGAGTTGCGTGAAAGGAAGGAACAAACGTGTAAGAAGAAAGCTACTGAGGTGGCAGTGAAAAAGCAAACTGGAGATGGAGAAGTAGGAACAAAAAGTGAGCAAGTTCTGGTGTCCATTGTATTAGTTTCAGGGATCAGATTTGGAGGAAGATCCAGGGGGGATTGACACTGGGGGAAATTTACCCCTAAGCGTCCCACCCTCCCTTGGATATGTGAAAGGAAGGAATACACTAAGGTGCATGTGATTTCAAGGGCAGAACTTGTAGGATTTTCTTTTGTTGTCCCTGTGCAATACAAATGTCTGTGTGTTACTTGATCAATGTGAGTTAAAAGGTTTGCTGTTTGTTTTCAGGTAACTTGAGTCATGTTTTGAAAATACAGTAACTTTATCTTTCTGTTGTCCTACCAGGGTATCTTCAACCAGTTTCAGTGTAGCAGTGAGAAGGTACTGCCTTCTGATGCCCTGCGCACTGCACTTGCAAAGACCTTTCAGGATGAGCAACGCTTCCAGCTGGGTATCATGGATGATGCTGCTGAATGTTTTGTGAGTATAGCTGAAAGATGGTTTGACAGGCATAGATGCAGTCCTCTACTACATAATCTCCCCTGCCTCCATTCTTCCCTTCCACAAATTCCAACAGACCTTGCATGTGTGGCCTGGAAAAGTCCACAGAGAGATCCCTAAGCTTGAATTGATCCAGTGGGGAACCAGGATTTGATTTGGGATTCATCACTAATGATTTTGAAATGGAAACATCAGTGTTGCCTATTTTTACAGTTACTTTTGTGTGTGTGCTGCTTGCAGTCTCAAGTGTGTCTTGGATAGGAATTGTAAAAAAAAAAAAAAAAAAATTTGCACTGCAAGAGTGATCCAGGGTTTTAGTTTTAAAGAAATTTTGTTTGCCGGTTATTCTGAAATAAGTTTTTACAAATTCTACCTAAGGCCAAGTAAAAATAAATAAATAAACCAAACACAACCCAATGCAGCTGTTTGTTAGTAAATTGATGTAAGCAACAGTAAAATGGGTCATATCCAAATATTTTTCTTGCTGTATTTGTAAACCATCTGGTGGTTTTCTTTGACTGGTTATCTCACCAGTGTGGCTGGGAGATGGCTTTTACACAAACCTCACATCCCCAGGCTTATCCAACTTCTTTCTTTTTATACTCAAACTCCTTCTTGGCATCCATTATGTTAAGATCTTATTCTTACCCACATTTCCTCCTTTTCCGTTTTGAGTCTGTTAAATTTCTTTAACTTAATTAGGAGATATTTTTGTCTTACTGACCTGTTGGCTGCTCCTCTTTATGGAAATGATGATGTGCATAGGGTGGCCCAAGTGTGTTTGTGTCCTACTTGGCTGTTAACAAAGATGTGAATTCTTAACCAAAGTACAAGCATACTAGATTTGCTACTGCAAGGTAGAACTTCTCTCAGGTAAAGCACCTATCAGAGTGGAGTCCTTTCTATATGTTAAATCTTTCATTTCCTATACGTACGTAATTTGACACTTGCACTGTAAGACATCATAGAAATAAGATAAATGCATGTAGCTGTTGTAGTTCCTCTTAAACCAAGTGGACTGATAATATGCTTGTGATAACCTCAGGTATCCTGTGTTTATAGGATACTAATATAGCAAAATAATATAGTTTAATGGGCTTGCTAAAATGGAAGTAGATCATACCAATAAAGCCTCAAAGTGAAATAACTTACGTCAGCCTACACGGGAGCCCCTGGGAGCACAGTTACATCAAATAATTTTATGCAGTCCAGCACTTGAACAGAGTTCTGTAGTAGTAGAACATGGAAACTTTTGATTTAGTTTCCTCCTCGAGGAAGCTAATCTAAATACCTCATCTGATATTGCTGTGGGAGTCCCCACAAGCAGGTTTGTTAGGTTAACCGTACTGGCACAAGGACATTTATAATGCGTACAAGTTCCTTTTTGAGGTTAAGCTTTAGTAAAGAGATAATTCCATAGCTTTACAGTTAGTTAACCTTTTCAGCCCTAAAGGTGGAGATTTCATTTAAATGGCAAAAGAGCTTAGATTCTAAAGTTTAAGGGAGATTGTACGGGGTCAGAGCTTTTTTGCATGATAATTAATCATGACCTGCTTATTGCAGGCCTATAAATGATCCAGGCAGCTCAGAGTGATAGTGAAAAGTGTGCTGCTGGAAGAGTTGTGAGTAGACTTCTGGAACACCCAGATTAATGTTGGCAACAGTGGAATGAGAGGAGGTTTTAGGCCAAGAATGGGAACTTGAAAATAGATTGAGTTGTCTGAAATATCTGGAAAATGCTCAGTACTTTTGCTGCATGTGGTATTTAATCTGCCTCTTTATTTATTAGTTCTCACCCTTTTTGATAGAATGTAGATTTGCCATTTTTCAAAGCCCTTGTGGAATATAGAAATTGTTTTGTGTTGATGAGAAGCTAATGGCAGCCCAGTCGTTTTCAAACTGCAGAGCTGCTCTGCCTGTGACGTTTGGTCAAATCCATTGATGTTTGAGAATTGGACAGAATAATCAGTGACGATCTTCAGCTCTGCTAGTAAATAAAATAAATGGTTACCTGACATAGCATTTCAAATCAGAAGTCGGACGCACTTTCTTTTATATCAAAGAAATGCCATCATCTTTGTTTTCTAAGAAACTATCAAAAATTTGCAGGAGCCTTCTGTCTCTGTACATCACACTCATTATGGCGTCTGACATGCTTTTGTGATTTATATTTTAACTTCTGTCTGCATTTGAAATCATCTAATGCTTTTTTTGCCTTTTCTTCTCTCTGGCTAGGAAAACCTGTTAATGCGAATTCACTTCCACATTGCAGATGAGACAAAGGAGGATATTTGCACTGCACCACATTGTGTTTCCCATCAGAAGTTTGCGATGACCTTGTTTGAACAGGTGAGGTAATGATGCTTTATACAAATCACCAGTTCTTAAGTTTCAAATTTTCATTCTAAGACACGAATTGCCATGTTAAAAAAAACACAAGCACAAGTGTTGCTGTGGAAATACTTGTTTAATCTTGTCTATGTATTGTGTTTTCTTTCTCTTTAGTGTGTATGTACCAGCTGTGGTGCCACCTCTGACCCATTACCTTTCATCCAGATGGTACATTATATTTCCACAACCTCACTCTGGTGAGTTGGGATTTTTACAGGGAAAAGAACTTCTCTCTCTCTCTACTTCTTTTTTTTTTTTTTTTTTTTAAATATACTGATATTGCAGTTTGATCTTTACCTTCACAAGGTTAAATGTCCAGAACAATGTTGGTTCAAAGTTGGTGGAGCTTTGATAACTATGATAACTATGCTAAGCTTTGATAACTATGAACATGAGGGTTAAGTGGAGCATAAATCAGTTTAGGCATGGATCAGACTGTCTATTTGTTTATGATTCTGAATCTGACAACTGTAGTGACAAGGTCTCATGTACATTTGGAGAGACGTTAATATGTGAGTGGGTGAGTTAAGAAGCAAGATAAAAAAAATGAAAAAGTTTCTACTGCAAATGACTTTTGGGCATCTACTTCATCCTTCTGCTCAAAGCAGGGCTAACTGCAAAGCTAGATCAGGCTGCTTGGGGGTTTGTGTAGCTGAGTCTTAAAAGCGTTCAAGGGCACAAATTCCATGACTTCTCTGGGTGCCTGTTCCAGTGCTTAATGACTCAGTGTGAAATTCTTTTTCCTTATATCCAGTCAAAATTTTCCTTTCAGTATCTTTTTGCCTCTTGTCCTTTCTCTGTTGGCCTCTGCAAAGAGTCTGGCTTATGTTTAGCTTGTCTGCCAGCTTCCTTCAGTCTTGCTTCTCAGCTGTGCCCAGCCTGTACTGCTGCACTGAGAGTGCTCTGGACAAGGTGCAAGATTTTTTTCTGTTACTGAACTTCATGATGTCCCTGTCAGCTCATTCTTCCAACCTGTCAATATTTTTCTAGATGGCAGCACTCCCTTTCTGCATATTAACTGCTCCATTCAGTTTGGTGTCATCTGTAAATGTGTGTATTCTGATTCATCATCCAGGTTGCTAATGAAAATGTTAAATAGCATCATCCCCAATATTAATCCTGGAGGAGCACAACTCTTAACTAACTGCTGGTTATGTTTTGGTACTCTGAGCCTGAAGGTCCAGATAGTTTTTTGTCCACATTGCATTTCACCCATGCAGTCCACACTTCCCACTCTGCCCACAAGAACGCTGTAGATGACTTGGAAACCTTAGTAGAGGCCAAATGATATTAGCTGCTCTTGCTTCCTCATTTTAAGATAGGAGATAATCAAGTATATCACGCATAGTTTGCCCTTGATAAATCCATGCTGGCTGCTGTGACACACCTTGTCCTTCCTACACCTGGAGATGATTTCCAACGGGATTTGCTCTGTCACTGCCCCAGGTACCTAGAGCAAGACTGACCAGCCTGTAGTTCTTCAGATCCTCTTTCTTGGATGGATATATAGCTCTTGCTTTTTCTGGTTATTGGGGAATGCCTGTGGTCACCATGACCTTTCACTAAATAAGATGATGCAAGGAGCAATAGCTGTAGCTTTCTAGTAGTTCATTTGAATGAATGTCAGAGAAGTCTTCTTTTGGTAGGTGGCTACTCAGTTAAAAGCTGCTTATAGCTGTTACTCACTTCTGTCTTAAAAGTTTGATTAGGATGAAAACTTCTCTTTGTTTCTTGTTCTGCATGTGAGAGATTTAGTTACAGAGCCCCAGTAAAGTGTCTTGAAAACTGCCAGCTGCTATTCTCATGCAGATCTCTCTTAAAAGCTTGTACTCTACCAGTGTGTGGGGAGCTTGAACGTTGAACGTGCACTAGTATTCTTGTGTACTCATCGGCATCTTTCTTTCAACTTGAAAATCAGTTGGGTACTGTGCTATTATTTTGTCTATAGTTTTATTATTAAGGATGTGCTTCACTGTGCTACTTTACTAGGGTTGTGATTACTGAAAGGAAGCACTTTGCAGCAAGTATTTCATTTTGAAATCAAGTATTTATCAAAATGGTTGAGGTTGCTTTTAAGATGCACATTTGAAGCCAAACCAGCAACTGTTTTGTTGTCTTTGTGCAGCATTATCATGGAATATGTAGTAATTCACTCTTTAATTACATGATTTTTCTGTACAACAATATTAGTATTGTGTATTTTAAGGTTCTTAACTTTTATGAAAAGTTAAGTGAAACGTATACTTAATGTGGGTTTATGTTTTTATTGTATTATTAAACTTTTGTTTTCCATGCTTTCTCTATACTGAAGCAATCAAGCTATTTGTATGCTGGAGAGAAGAGAGAAACCCACTCCAGATATGTTTGGAGAGCTACTACAGAATGCCAGCACTATGGGAGACCTGCGAAACTGTCCAGTTAGTATCCTTAGTTTTCCTTTTGTGGGGCGGGATGGACAGAAGAGCTTTAGTAGATTACACTGATGTGTACCTTTTAACTCATATTTTTAAGGTTTAGTTCATCATAATGTTAAAAAAGGATAGGTAAGAGTTTTCTTTGGATTTGAATTCAGTACCTCTCAGTTACTGAATGAAGGAAGAGAAAAACTACTGATGCTGAGTGACTAGATGCAAGTAGAGAGAACAGAAATAGCCATAGTTTTTGGATGGAAATGAAATTGAATGCTTCAGAGAGTTAGAAATCACAAAAAAGGAGATGTGGAGGAATAAATTGGAAATGCTTATGCTCCCAGGGAATGGCCACACAATCCATTCCAGTTCAAGCCTGTGTTGCTGCTATAACTACCTATATGTTGGCTGTTCAACTTCACTGGGAGTTGGTGAGGCCTCCAACGCTGGCATTACATGAAGTTGCTTTCATCCTGTGATGAAAGTTCTGGGATATTAACTGAAGAAATGGAAATTGCAAAGAATTTGGAGGCTGTATCTTTTTATAGGAGATTTCTGTATGTTGACCGGGGTTTTGATTAGCTATTCTTTTTAGAGCAGTGTTCCCACAGTTTATCCAGTTTCTCTGGTGATTATTTCGGTTGAGGGTAGTGTGCTTCATCTGTAGAAGTAGGAAGAGAAAAGTAATCATTTGTTCTAAAATCTTTTCAGCAATACCATGCTACAGCACAGATGGCAGAACTTCTGTACTGGTCACTGTTACCATGTGTACAAGATTGGTTGATTTGCCTAGATAAGCTTCTGTGCAACTCCCTTACTACCTTTCACTTGGAATAAATTGAACCGTTGACCAAACTGCTGTAGCATCCAGTATATATGATCTGCCGCATACAGCCACAGTGTTGGTTAGGGGGAAAGCGAGAAGGACTGCTGCTTCCCACTGCCAGAGAATATCCTAACAGTGAAGGGCTTACAGGCTACACAGTGTATCTGCAAGAGCTACACCAAAGGCAGGAATCACCATGGGAAATTTGGGGAGTGTTGGTTTGGTTTTTTTGAGTGAGGTTTGCCGTTCAGGGTGCAGGAGATGCTGAGTAGAAAGTGTAGGCTGTAGTTGGGAGTGATGACTGACATTTAACCGCTTTAAAACAATTACTGCCTATGTCCAGTTGATAGTCATAGGCTGCTATTCTTAAAAATGTTTTCTTCTGCTATGCAGTATAAGTCTGACAGAATTCAGCCAAATTGTCTTGTGTGTCAGTTGGGTTAAGAAAAATAAGTATATTTCATGCAAATATAAAATGATTTTTTTTTTTATCATAAGGGCTTGATTTCTAAAGTGAAAGTTTGATATCTTGTTCTACCTTTTGAGTAGGTCCAGATCCAGGGCTTTAGGTAGGTATGCAAGAAGAGTTATCATAAAACTTTTTTACATATTGATCAATTGGATGAGAAACAGCTGCATAATTGGTGCTTTGTGTAATGCTACTGCTGGATGCCTCACCAGTCCTCATTAAAGCAGTACAGGCTCTGACAGGAATGGCTTGTGTACCTGTTGCCTGGGGGCAGTGTAAATATTTCTGTTTTCCCCCCTAACTTTCTGTAGCTTCTAACTCTGAAACATTCACTTCTCGTCTTCATAGGAATATTATTTTCTTTTTTTGGACTGTTGGCAAATAGTGGCTCACCTAAGTAAAAGAAATAAAGAGATTGTATTGTTGTTTAAAAGATTTGTATGAGTCTAGTCATTAACAACCAAAGTATGGAAAATTTAATAGACTTTTTTTTTTCCTCAGGATGAACTGCTATTTAAGTGTGAAATAATTGGTTGGATAAAAATGCTTACCAGTACTTGCTGCCTCTTTCTCTATGTGGGAGATTTTTCTATTGAGGCTTAGCTAAGGGTGGCCTAGAAGTCATGCAAGGGAAGCTTTTCATCAGGATGCCATATTCTTCCTGTCTTGCACAAAATGCTGATGTTAGCTAGCTGTAGCAAAGATGACAGTTTGAGAGTAAGAGATTTGTTGTGAGGTAGTCCACAGAAATGCTTGTACTTTGAACGACCCCTGCAAAATATGTGTGAATATAGTCATCTTAATATTAAAACCTCTTACCTATGTTTAAACATCAGTTTTCTATCTGTAATCTGTCTTCATTGCCTTGTTGTTAGGCTCATTTATTTCTGTGGGGGTTTTTGGCATGTTGGGTTTGGGGTTGGTTTTTTTTTTAATTTTATTTTTATTTTTTGTTTCTCATTGATAATTGGGGCTGAAGCTCGGGCTAATTTTCTAGATTGCCATGGGGAAGAAATGTTTTATGATCTCTTCCCTGGTTTGTAGTGTAAGGAATGATTATATCCAATTGTGAAACTGGTCTCTGTAGAGATGAGAAGCTATTCTCAATATGAAAATGTTCTGTTTTCTGGAATCTTGCAGCGGTACCTTTGTGATCTACCACAGTGGGAAAGTGAGTGTTGCAAAGGAACTTTGTCGTAGTTGTGTGTCTCCTCTCCCCCTAAAAAAAGATACGTGTGCTGAAAATTACAGTGATAATATCTTAATTCAGATGGTGAACTTTTTTTTTTAATGATGCTTTAAAGATGCTCACAATTACAATAGGTGATGGATTAGAAGCACTACTGAGAGAGACACCTCCCCCATAGCAGGGGAGTTGGTTCTAGGTTGTCTTTAAGGTCCCTTCCAACCCAAACCATTCTACGAATCTCTGAAATGTCTTAGCTTCACAAGCCAGCTGATCTGAGGAGTACTCTGGCTAGAGAGGGAGGGGAGACTGGCGAGTCAAAAAGCACTAGGAGTTATTAAAAAAAAAAAAAGGCCTGGGGGAAGAAAAACAGGAAATATGAGATGAACAATTGCTATAGGTTAGCATAGCACCTCTTATTCTCCTGATCTTCCAGCTGCTGCTCTCATATGTCTGAATACTGACCTAACTGTCCTGCCTAAGGTGAGATGCTTGAGATACCTTGTAGAACAACCACACAAATTTAACAGCAAAGCAGCACTTTGAAGGTGTTTCTGACACTGTCATATATAGGATCAGTCTCTGTAAATACAATTTTTTTCGGATGTTCTGATCAAAAGAAAGTGAGCTTATGCTCCAATTCCTAAGAATGTTTTTGGGATCGTTCATTTATGTTTCCTTATCTTTTTTAGAAGCCTACTTTAAAAAGTAGGCTTTTTTTTAAGAGAAAAAGAAGAAGCTTTTTTTTAAGCCTACTTTTGCACTGTACCTTTGAATCATTATCAGTAGCACGAGGAAGAATCAGCATCATTGACTTTAAAACTTGAGAATATTGGATGGTTTTGATAATGCTCCTCATCTGTGACATAAGAAGCTCCTATCTTGACAATGAGCATATTACATCTGCTTTGTTTTTCTACCACCTCTTTGGAAGCTGTACTTTTGAAACTTGGACTTGTTAGTGCCTTGCCCTAACATTATAGTAAGAGAAGGATTCTATTCAATGTTTTGTTTTATTTAACTCCTCAGAGTAACTGCGGGGAAAAGATCCGTATTCGTCGTGTGCTGATGAACTCTCCACAGATCATCACCATTGGCTTGGTTTGGGACTCGGACCACTCTGATCTGGCTGAGGATGTGATTCACAGCCTGGGCACTTGCCTTAAACTGGGAGATGTGAGTTCTTTGTGTTTTGGCGCTACCTACAAGCACAGTCTTTTCTCATGGCACTCCATAGTAGTGGGTTGAGAAAAACAAAAGGTTGCCATCTTTACCTCTTTGTGTCCATAAATAGAGGAATAGAGGGCAGATCCAGGGATCTGGCCTGTCTGAACCTGTGAAAGTACTAGTGTAATTGCATGTTCTTGAATTTCTGAAAGGACTGAAAATCAAAAATTACTTCAGGAAAAAACAAAAGCTTGTCTGAATCAAGAAATATTTTCAAATGCAAGGAGATTTTGCCTCAGGGTTCATGCTATTTTTGTGAAAATACCTATGTAATCTTTCATTTTGAAGTACAGAAGTTTATTTCTGTTTGTCTCAAAGACAAAAGGTAGTTTGGGGTTGTGTTTGGTGGTGGGGTTTTTTTGTTTTTGTTTTTTAATTTTAAATCCTCTTTTAAATGTTACAACCACACACTTCAAATAAGAGTTATTTATAACTAGGCAGTCTCTGAGAGATTGTGGCTGGCACTGTGTGACTGAATGATAGATTAAATTATGTAGTGTTTGGGATCCAGAAATTTGTCCTCTGAAGGATTCACTTACTGTACATTAGCTGAGGCTTTAAAGCTGAATTATTGGTATACCAAATTGTATCTTGTCTTATTGTAGCATTGAGGTATTACATTAAAATAATTTAAGTATATGTATTTTTTAAAAATTTACTGGCCAGTGCATAGTGTACCAAAATTAGTGCAAGTGAATGGAAATGTGGTTATGAAACACTGTGGTCCTTGCATAGTAATGCACTAAAAATTGAGTCCTGTGCATTTTTAAATAGAACATGGTCAATTAAATAGTCAGAAACCAATATTTTGTGTGCTGCATTCTTTTGACCTACTAATGTCTTCAGTTCATCTTTTATGTGGTGTTGTCATAAATTTGTCTTTGCTTAAGTCAGAATAAATGCCAGCTGTTCACTGTCAGAACCACTTTGTTTCTACAAAGCAGAGGAATGAGTGTTTTAAAAACTATAATCAGCGAGCATGACACAGACAATACAAATTTTCAGAATAGAATCACACTTCAAATTCTGAAAAGATATATCATTGTTGCAAATGTCTTCTTAAAGTACAGCCACAGTCTCCAAGACTGACCCGATTCCTGAGCTTGTGGTGAGTTGGTAGGAGTCTGTTGCTGGTCTGTGTCACTGGGTTTGCTTAAACATTGGTTAATTGCTTCAGTATTTATTGCCTTGTTTTCTCTGTCTCTTGAAGTAAAAACCTGACACCTCCCTATGGTACTTTGATGTCTTCAAACATGAAGCAGTATGTAAAATTCTGGGCATTTTATTAATTTCTCCTTAATTTTTCTTACTTCGCTTCTTGAAGCTCTTCTTCAGAGTAACTGATGACAGAGCAAAACACTCAGAGCTGTATTTGGTGGGAATGATCTGTTACTATGGAAAACACTATTCTACGTTCTTCTTCCAAACTAAAATCCGCAAGTGGATGTACTTTGATGATGCCCATGTCAAAGAGGTGAGAAAGTAATGTTTAGAACAATAACCCATTAGAAATTTGTTAGTTACTTGTGTGTAGATCCATACTGTTTTCTACAGATTTTTGAAAAAATTTGGCTACTTTCCCACTCAAGATCTGTAACTCTGTTGCTCCTTTTTCTTAGTACAGTAAAGCATTCTTAGAAAAGCATACCAGGAGTCTCAGAAGCCCTATTCTTAGGTCTCTTCTGTTGGCTGCCAGTCTTGCTTTTATGCTGTTGTTTGAAAACCTACAGTTTGCATGTGTGCACAGCTAACGTATAGTTCTCTCCCTTGCTGACAAGCGGTACAGCTATTTAGTGCCTGCTTTTTTGGGTTCTTTGTTGCAGTATCTAGATGCCAGTCTTCCCTAGTGGTTGCTGCCACCAGCATATTTTCCACTGCTTCTGTTAGTGCTTCTGTTTTTCTCCCCCTTTTAACCTAGCATGAGGTCCTTGATGTTAAAGATACCAGTGCTGAGATCTTGGCAAACTGTTTTACATGCCATTCGTTTGTTTGGCAAAAGGACATGAGCGCCTCTCCTACGAACACAGGCTGCGGAGAGTTGGCCTTACCCAGCCTGGAGAAGAGAAGGCTCCGGGGAGACCTTATAGCACCTTCCAGTGCCTGAAAGGGCTACAAGAAAGATGGAGGGGGACTTTGTACAAGGGCCCGTAGTGGGAGGACAAGGGATAATGGCTTTAAGCTGAAAGAGGGTAGATTTAGGTTAGCTATAATGAAGACATTCTTCCCGGAGAGGGTGGTGAGGCACTGGCACAGGTTGCCCAGAGAAGCTGTGGATGCCCCACCCCTGGAAGTGTTCAAGGCCAGGCTGGATGAGGCTTTGGGCAACCTGGTCTAGTGGAAGGTGTCCCTGCCCATGGCAGGGGGGTTGGGACTAGATGGGCTTTAAGGCCTTTTCCAGCTCAAACCATTCTGTGATTATTTCACACTGCTTCTCTTTTATTCTTTCTAGTCATGGAAGCAGAGGGGTCAGGCAAGTTTTCTGTATTCATGCTAAGAACTGTCTCAGAGGGAAAACTCTAATCTTTTGATTAGTTGTCACATTTTTCTGCTGCAAAACTTTGCCAAGGATAGGTACTGCAGTGCTTCAGTGGAATACTCCTGTGTGGAGCAACTTTGTCAGAATAGATGGTCAGTGGATTAGGTGAAACCTGTGTCAGTACATGTTGAAGATTTTTGAGATAAATATAACTTTT
Organism: Eurypyga helias; assembly: GCF_000690775.1. NCBI lineage: Eukaryota > Metazoa > Chordata > Aves > Eurypygiformes > Eurypygidae > Eurypyga > Eurypyga helias. The sequence continues at coordinate 38,043 of NW_010231769.1, read as the reverse complement.
TGAATTATTGCCTGGCCTATCAAAATGCTTGCAGAGGTTCTGTCGCAGCAGAAATATTCACACACCAAAGTGGTTAGCTTTGACTTGCATGCTGTCATGCTGTTGATGTCTTTTATTCTTAATTTTGTTTATGCTGATGGGTTGATTAAGGAAATTTGGAGGTTTTTGACTGATGCAAAGTTAGAACATTTCAGAAGATGAGAGGATTTTTATGGAAAAAAAATATGAAAGGGAAAGATTATTTTTGTAGTATTTTTAGCAGGAATTGTAATTTGTTTAGCCATAAGATGTTTAATACCTTGATTTCTGCTGGGTTGGTTCCATAGTGTTCCAAGGGTGTGTGTTCTTGGCCAGATGGTGTCATAAGTGGTATCTTTTTTCTCAAATAAGGTGAATCTCAAAGAGGAATGGAAATGCCAGTTTTAAGAGACAGTTTATTTTCAGTTATATTTTAGAAGTAATACACCTTTTCGGTGTATTTTCCAACACACTGCTGTGACCAGCAGTCAGAGTTTTCTTGGCAAGTCCAATTCGGTACTGGATATAGGAGTTAAGAATGTCAGTGGAAAATCAGACTCAAAGGAGTACAAGGGAAAAAAAGAGAGCTTATTATAGAAAACGATGACAGAAAACCTTTCATGTACATTCTTTGTTGTTGTTAAATCAGATTGGTCCAAAATGGAAAGATGTTGTGACAAAGTGCATTAAGGGTCATTATCAGCCTTTGCTGCTGCTGTATGCAGATCCAAGAGGAACTCCAGTGTCAACACAAGACTTGCCCCCTCAAGTGGATTTACAGCAATATAGCAGGACTTGCTATGATAGTGAAGACTCGGGTAAGCAGTCTGGACCATACGCTGTAGACCTTTATGCTGTAATGCTGCATATAAAAAGGGGTTTTTTTTCTTCTGTTTTGGGTGTGTTTGGGTAGTAATCTTTCCAAAAACGTTTGGAGAAAGAAAATGAAGGAGGAAGAAAAGAAAAAAAAAAAGGAGGAAAAGGTAGAGCTACTGTTGTGGCATGGGCTTGGAGAGGAACAGTGACTGAGTTCATAAATCCATCAGTAGTTTCAACAGGAAGAGAATGAGAGCAGAGATGCACGAACACATCAGAATTAAAGGAAGCTGCAGAATTAAACTCAGGAGGGAAGTTAGGGAAAGGAAACAGTAAGGACGTTAGTCCTTTTCTAGAATGGTGAAGGGATGTGGGGGGAAGGGGACAACAGTTTTATTAAAAATAAAAAATGAGAGACAGAATCAGTGGCTTGTCTTTTACTTCAATAAAGCAGTGCAAGAGATATGGGCTGATTTGTGGGAGACTGAAGGGTGAAGGGATTGGCAGAGATTCATGCTCACAGATCATGTTTACTTCTCCATTTTTCATCATTGGTTTTTCATCAAATAAGATCTACAGCTCTAGATTTGTAGCACTTTACGTCTCTGAGGCCTTCAATACACTGCTACTACCTGAATTCTTTGTCTTAGTGGTAGTCCATTGCGTTAGACAGCTATGTCCATAGAAGGTGCTTCAGAGCTTAGAACTTGGTCTGCTCAAGATATCAGCCGTGGTCTGAACAGGCTGTTGGTTTATTGAAGTGCTAGATAATTTCAGACATTCAGTCACACCATTGGAGGGGTTGAGGCCTCATTTAAAGAGGAACAGATAAATTCTGAGGAAGAGGAAGATATGCAGTTAAAATCCACATAGGGAGAACATAAAAACTTGGATGTAAGTTTATATTGTAATGACTTTGCAGAAGAAGATTGTTTCTATTTTTGGATGTTTGCAGAGAATATCCTGAATTGGAGACAGGTTTATAAGTTGCCAAGAACAGCACATCAAGGCTAAATCCAGAAATACCACCTTTCTTCCAGGATTTTAGCCTATTTATATGACTGAAATTCCAAGCATATTTTATGATTTTCCTGGCCAATAGTTAACTTTATGCTTCCTGTTCAGCGGATCAGTATAGAACATCTGCTGTCTCCTTATTTGTGTGTTGACAATCTACCAGTAATGAAATAAATCTCTACCTCCTCTTAAAATAAATGCAAATAAAAACACTGGTAAGATGACCTTCAGTTCTCACTTGACAAGATGCCGTGCAATTTATAAACCTGTCTTCCTGTTCCAAAAAAAAAAAAAAAGGAAGTCTGGAGGAGGGTCTTCAGTTCTGTGTATCAACTGTGAGCACTTCTACAAGCTTCAGGCCAACATACACTGTAAATCTACCTTGTTCTGCTGGTTGCTCTCCAGGAAATACATAGATAACCTTTCTGCTCATTGTCTCTGCGGTATCTAATATTATATTTTAAAATGACTTCGGGAAGCTGAATGCAAAAATATATATATAAAAAGGTGTTTCCTTTCAGATAACATTCAGAAGGCTATAGTGAGTAACCTGCTCTTTCATTTCAAAAACACTTGGTGAGTCCTCAAGGCTTACTGCTGTAGTCTGCCATGTTCAACATTGATATCAAGCTCTTAGGAGAATTTGAGAGATACTGTATGTTGAAGTACCAGGAGAAATCATACCCTACACATTTTTCTGTCAAATAGTAGTGAATTATTTGCTAGTCTTGTTGAAATCCAGAGCTTTGTACCCTAATATACTTTTCTCAGAATGGCCTTTTTGTCTCTCACTAAGTGTAACTACAGCTTCTTCTGGATTTCTCAGTGTTATCAGATATCCACAGCCCATCATTCAGAAATAAATGGAAATTTCTTATTCTTAAGGTGTTCCTCACAATATTGTACCTGAAATTTTGTCAAGGGATCTGATAAATGCATTTAATCACATCAGATACTACAAATGATGGAGGAAAGCTTTTCGAAGGTGCTGGTACAAAATGTTGTGAAGTGCGTACAACTCCTCTTCATGTTTTTGATTGTCTATTGAATAAAGATTTAGGTTTACAAATTACTTTCAGGTACTCAATTAGACAGCACTGATTCCTGTTGCCTACATCTACCCTTCTGTGACTGTCATCTCTGTTAACAGCCGATTTTTATATTTCTTCAGACCAATAAGACTTTTAAAGAGTAGGGAGGTGGGGGGGAAACTTCAGAAGTTGTTAGGCATCCTTAAATAGAACATCAACTACTGGACTTGCTGTCACCAAAAATGTGAAGTGCCCTCAGGCTGGGTGTTTGCGATTAAACCTAAGAATTACTTTCATCTTTTAATTTCTTTTTTTCTCCATTAATTTCTCCACTGAGGAACAAGCATGAAATTAATATCCTGTTTATTCAGGAGTTTATACATCATATATATAAAATGGCCAACAGTCTTCAAACTGTTCAGATATTTTTAATTTTTATATACTGAAAGTGGTGGGAGGAGGTTCTTTAATTCTCCTCTTTTAATGAATTTAGGAATTACTGTACTGTAGTTGGATCACGGTGCTTCGTCCTTTTCAGTATCCCACATGTGCAGTGGACCAATGCTAGCTTCTTCAGAAGGAGCAGGTTACTTTCTTTAGATAATATAATTTCAGTACAAAGTTTTACTAGATAAGCATTTGATTCATAATAGATGAAATGTGTTAATTATTATAACCCATGATGTTCTTGTTACCTTATTAATATTTTGTACTTGACTAATTTTTTAACTTCAACTTCCCCTAAAGCAATGTATTTCATACTTAAATTACACTTGACAGTGTTGAAACTTAATGATGAAAAATTTCAGTGTGGTACTAATGTGTACTTTCCATCCAATGGATGGAGTTTAATTTTGCATAATAAAAGAATTTGATAAATTTGACGTTATCAGAAAGAAAAAAGTTTTGCAGAAGGAATGACACTCTCTTACCCCCTTCCAAAGGAGAGGTCTTTTCCCATAAACTCTAGTGTCCTTGAAACTGAGTGTGCATGTTTGGTACTCTGTTTTTCTGTTCAGCGTAGTTTCCTCTGTTCCATTCGTGGGGTTTTGGGTTGTTTATTTTTTAGCCTCTCCTGATTTTTATAATAGCTCGAAAAGATTGAAATTTGACATTGCCTTCTTGACATTGCTTCCTTCCCTTAGGGAGAGAACCTTCCATCTCGAGTGATACTAGGACAGATTCCTCTACAGAGAGCTATCCTTATAAACAGGCACACCATGAGTCTGTGGTCAGTCACTTCTCCTCTGACTCGCAGGGGACAGTCATCTACAATGTGGAGAATGATGCGGCTTCACAAAGCAGCAGGGACACAGGTAGCAGATACCGTTATATCTGTGTGATCATTGTCGTTAAATATGATGATTGCAGTGGATTCCAGTGAAAAATCTTTGTATGTACAACCCGTAACAAACAGCAGCCAGTGTTTAGTATCCTAAATGTTTTTGGTTTGTTATGAACTACTGTCATTCACAAAAAGTGAATGTAACTTAATGTCTCGTTGGCTTTTGTAGACTTGTATTTAGTCAGACAAACCTTTGCAGACATGTTTTCTGTCATCCACAATCCCACCTGCTCTCTCTGTTATATAATTCTGTAAGTTGGAGTCTGTTGTGCAGTGCCATTGTACAGTTTGGTAAGTGTTCCACATGCTACTTACTCATCTACAGGCAGTTACTTCGTTTCAGGAGTTGCAGCTGTCTGGGCAAGACTTTCATCACCAGGATCTCCCATACTTGAGCACTAAAGACTTTGTATGTAAGTGGGTGTTGGTAGTATTTACTGCACCAGGGAGGAGCATAAGATGATTGTGCCCTGGAAACAACTGAAATGAGAATCTGCAATGAGAAGATTCCATATATGTTCCTTAGGGCAGCTGAACAGTCTGCCTGAACACCCTTTAGTTGAAAAGAGGTTAACTGGAAGTCTGAAGGCTTAGATATCCTCTTAATAGAGAGGAGACCAGTGACCCTGGTCAGCCTGTTTCTGCATACAGTACTAACTCCTAACATCACTTCTGAAAAAGGAGTGGATGAGTTATGGTCAGACCTCTCAAGCATCAGAAATATGATCTGCTAAGTCTGTTTGAAAAACTTTATTGTGCTTTAAATAGACTATCTAAGAAGACATAACGGTTGAATCAGCAACTGTTTGTCGCACTAGTGTCAACAGCTATCATACCACTTCCTAATTTTAGCTGCAAGATCGTTGCGCTCATGTATTGTGATAATAGATGCTTATTAGTTTTATTTGAAACAGTCTGTGGTCAAGTATTTTTCACATCAAAATCTGGAAAAATTGTTACAAGACTGTTTCCTTCTGTGCTCTTATGTTCTTCATCAGAGGTCCAAGTAACTGTAATACGTGGTGTTAGATAGTCCGGTGGTAAAGTTTTAGCAAACGCCTAACACTGTAGGTTCCAGTCATGGTCTGGGTAGAGTGTGAGGTAAAAGGGAAAGTTGGAGCAGAATTTGAGTGGTGAGGAAACAAAATTTATGTTCATCTTCAGAGTATGAAGAAGACAAAATTGAAAATGCTAGTGGAATATTGTTTATGTAGTCTGCAAAAGTGGCACAGAGTTTATTGGGTTAGGTTTCTCCCTGCAAAACTTGCCATGCGAAGTCAGCAGAAAAGGGAGGGTAAGGCAATGGTTACTAAGCATGAAGTTCAGCATGTAACCTTTTGTTTTGTCATTTTTTAGTGACTTTCTCCTTTTCTTTTTCTTTCTTCTCCTACTGATTCTATCCTATGTTATTCCCTTCAGTTTAGCCTGTCTCACCACCTAAATTCAGTTGTCCTTATCTTCCCTGATTCAGTCTTAGCTGTAGTCAGTCCATCCCCTTAGCTAGCCACCTGCCTGGTCATTGCCCCTTTTCTTCCCTACCCAAAACCTTTCCAAAAAAGTCAGTCTGCCAACTCATACAACTCCTCAGTCATCAAATGCTGATCCGTGGGGCTATAAAGAAGCCATCCACATTGACCTGTCAACTGAATCGTTCTGGGCAAGACCAGGATTCTTCATTTAATGGCCATTTACACACTCCTCCAGCCCAGAAAATTATGGACCCTATCCCACATCGTCCTCCAAGGAAGGACCACCATTGGGTCGTATGACCTCAGGCACCGGGTGCTTCAGAATGGGGGCATGAAGAGTGGCTGCATAAGCCCTCTCCCTCTCTAGCTCCTACCAACCTGTGCTGCTGAGAAAAATGTGCGTATTCTGGCTGCCCTATTCGTGCAACTGAGATTTCAGTGGGAGGGAGTAGAGTGCGTTCTGTCTTAACCTGTCTGATTTCATTCTCTTCTCTAACATATTCTTAGACATGCACACAATCCCTACAAAAACAAACTTTTCCTTTGAATATCACTGTTTGCTTATGAAGCCATCCCGCCTCTCGAGGATGAGGTACTTAAGCGATACATTCAGCAAGGGACACCTTGTAAGTATATGGTTGGGCAGTCGGACAGAAATCCTGGCTTGTTTTAGTGATTAAAAAGGAAAGAGCGGGATGTTAGCTAATACTCTTGGGATTGTAATTCCTATATTCATGCATTATGTTGGATTTAATCTTTGTTCCAGGGGACCCAGATAAAGACAACAAAGACTCTGTCCTGCTGATTCTTGGCATGTCCTCTGTGGCTATTAAATGTCCAGTGACAGTAGGACAGAACTTGCAGTTTGTGAAAGAAGGAGAAAATATTTATGCACAGCCAGCAGCCTTCATTCTACAAGGCTGTTGGCCTGTAATTAGTCTATGCAGATCCTAAGCTAACTCGAGCAGCACTAAATATCTTTAAATATTTTCTGTTACAGTACTTGAAGGATGCTAAGCAAGCAGTCCCTATCAGGGGGAAAATGTTATAACTAGAGAAGTTGTACACTCTAAAGTGAAACATAAGCCTCTTCTATCTTGAGGGGAGCCACTACAACATATAAGATAGTGCTGTTCTTTCAGTCCCTAAGAGATACATGACAGTCCATGCTGTGAAGGAAAAAAAAAATGATCCCAAAGCACCAGCTCATGCTCAGTCATCTAAATGCTGCACATCATCTGTCTTCGCTGCCAACATTTCTCTTTTACTTGCTTAATTTCTTTCTTTTATATAAGCCACTTGTCTCTCAAGAATTTGGCTACAAAATCACTCCACTTTGCGAATGAATAGAAATGTGAGTCTTATGAGACTTACCTTTTGCTGTTTGGATTCCTTCCCATTTGTTTATACTGTCTTTGTAGCAATTGTAGTTGAAGTGAATTATTTTTTTCAACTGTTGAAGGTACAATTTTACGTGTGAAATCTGCTTTTAATGTTGACTTTTATGTTAATTTCTAGAGAACGGGGAAGGCTCAGAACAGCCAGCTGTGTAGTCTGGGAGCTGTTAATCCATTATTGGGTACTAGGGATTTTCCTTTCCTGCCATGCTATGCAAGGTGAAAGTTAGTGATATAAAGGCTAGAGAAAAGTCTTTGTAGCTTATTCATAAATTCCCTTCTTATCCTGCATCTCTGCTTGGGACTACTCACGTGAGTAAAGCCATGCGTGTGTTTGTGCTTGCAGGTTTAGGACTGTGAGTGTGTGAGAACCATAACATTAAGAAAAGGCAATACAGAAAACTTATGATGTCAAATACTCTTAATCCAGATTTGACGTGAAGAAATGGGGAATAAATTGTGTGCAAGAGACAATATTAGCACTCGGACATGTGAGCTGTAGTAAGGGAACGTTGTCGTGTGTCAGCTGATCCATGTTGATGGTTTGTGTGTATGCTCTTAGCTTGTGGCAGATGTGCATTAGCTGGCTTAGCCCTTGAGAACCAACTGAGGCCTCTTCATTGTAGACGAAACTAACTCGGATTATTTAGTATTTGCTACAGGCAAGGAGAGTGCAGATGGACAGTTAGGGCAGAGCAGCTGACAATGTGCAGTATTTTATTATTACATGGTAACTCATTCATGTGTTTGAGTCTTCATTCAACAGAGTAATTTCAAGCAAGCTGTCCTCAGGAGTTTCGTGTTCATGGCTGCTAAAACTGAAAACGTATTCAGACAGCAAGAAAATGGTGTACTTAGACTATTAGAAGACAAGGCACAGTCAACTTTTTCCTCTCCCAGTGGATGAGCTCTTGTTAACTAGAGTCTTTAGAGAGGCTGTATTGCTCTTCTATGACCTTAAAAATGGAACACCCTCCCCAAGACAAAACCAAAAACTTTGGGATACAAGAACTTACCCAAACCTGCCAGTTAGCATTGGAGCATCTGCAGCTCCTAAGAGCAAAAGAGTCCTGCTGCTCTTAGCACGCAGAACACTCGGTCCAAAGGCTGTTGTCATCTCTGCTGTCTTCTTCTGTCCTTCCAGGGCACCTGACTGACAGTGAGTGCAATCAGAAACATGTTTCCAAAAAGGGCTCACTGGTAGATCGCAAGAGGAGTTCCAGCCGGTCTCGGCGAAAAGGAGATGAGGCTCAGTCATCAGGATACCACAGTGAAGGCAAGAGATGTTACTTAATTTCAACTATCAGTATTTCTTTCTGCATGTTTTTAAGATCCTCAGTGTGTATATGCATTTCTTTCCTTGTTTCTTACATCTTTGTATTTTGCCTGTGTCTGCCTTTTTTTTTTATTTGCTTGGGGAGTGTTGGTTGGCTTTTTAAAAACTTTGTTGGTTTTTGTTTGTTTGTTTGTTTTGTTTTTTACTTTTCAAAGTCTGCATGAAAATGCTAGTTTAATCTGAAGTTATTTTTGTGGCTTTTGCTGTCTCTGTAAACTGCAGGAGAAACCTTGAAGGAGAAACAAGCCCCCAGAACTGCCCCCAAACCATCCAGCAGCACCAGCAGGCTGAGGGAATTTAAAGAGACAGTGAGCAATATGATCCACAGCAGACCACAGCAGATTTCTCAAACCATCCAGAATTCCCCTCGTGGAGGGAGTAGTGTGGATCAGGCAGAAACACGACCCTCAAAAAGCTTGTCTATACATTCTCGAGACTGGGAAGTGGAGAGTACCAGTAGTGAGTCTAAATCCAGTTCGTCCAGCAGGTACCGGCCAACCTGGAGACCCAAAAGAGAGTCTCTGAATATAGACAGCATCTTCAGTAAAGACAAGAGGAAACATTGTGGCTACACTCAGCTTAGCCCCTTTTCTGAAGAGGCAGGTAAGAGTTTGAGATTTATTTTGGCATATGTGGAATTTATAATCCTCCACTCTCCAGTTTTGTTTAAGTAGTCAAGTGAAATTTTGAAGATGGCATTTAGGTGAGTGGTGAGCTGTGTCCTCGAAGGCTAGTTTCTGTGTGCATGTTTGATAGTATGATAGTACTGTTTGTTTTCTGTGTGCTAAATTTCACATGTAAGGATATAAGGAAAACATTACCGTCTGTGCTGGTTAAATGGACACAGGGCTAGACTGCTAAATATGTGGAAATTCATCCCTTGGAATGGTCTTTGTGTTGGGCTCTTTGTGTTTCTTTTTTTTTTTCCCCTTTTTTTCTTCTTTTCTTTTCTGTTTTGTTTTTTTTTTTTCCTCTGGCTCATCATGGTATTTTTCCATGACAGCTCTGACTATGGTGTGGCGAGTACCTTGTGTGTCAGTGTTGAGTTCTTGTTGTGAGGATAAGAGCCTGGCAGCCAGTGATGATTTTATCTGGGACCATTTTACATCATAGCAGCTCTGCAACTTGTATGTGGAGACTTTCCCCTCAGCTTTGCTGGTTTTGAAGGTGGTAAAAACTGTTGTGAAACAACTTTGGGTATCTTTTGTTGCCCCTGCCCCAGTCCCCCAGCTTCCCTTTCCCCAGTCTGCAAATGAATGTAACAGTTACTTTGCTCCCTATTAAGAGGAGGGTACTGCTGAAACTGTGAAGGGTGTGGAGAGCAGTCAACTGGTTCCTGGGTTTTATGCTGTTACGCTACTGGGGCTGCTGCGCTCCACTCTGAGTGCTTGAAGGACGGAGGTTTGTGTGACTGGTGGCAGAGTTGTGGTTAGTGAGGATGCTGTTGCAGAAATTTGGGGGCCTGCAGAGAGGGAGGGACAGACAATACCAACTAGAACGAGCTAAAAGTTGAAAAGAATTGGGAATCATAAAAAAACACATATAGGGGAAGATGAAGGGAGAAGAGAACACAGCTCCAGGGCAGGAAGCAATAGGAGCAAATAAGAGGTAAGTGGGAATACACAGTGAAATCGATGAGAGAGAATTGGGGAGAAAAAAAGAAATTAAAAAGTTTTCCTGTCCTCGATGAACTACTGATGTGTAAGCCTCATCAGATCCTGAGTGGCAGAATAATCTAAAAAGTGCAGTGTCTGAAGTAATCTGACAGATTACACTAACAAACATAAACTGGAACTACAGTTGGGTGTACTGAAAAATGGTCTTGTACAAATGATCTTGTTAGGGGCAAGGAAGGGATTTTCATTCCAGACTTGATTGTTATTTGGGGGGAAATATGGTAAGTTATACTAAAGGGGAGAGATTATAAAATAGATTTGTTGAATAGATTATTGCGTAATGTTAGTAGGAATGCTGTGAAAATATTGGGTTTTTTTTTCCTGCTTATACTGCTAGTTTTACGCTACATTGAAGGCAGTGCTTCTGGCTTAAGCCTGAAGCTAACATATGTACAGATGATTTGCTGGTATTGAAGCTTGGATCTTCTACCAAGCTCTATTCTTTTGTCTTGACAGGTAAAGAGCTTATTGAGAATGAGGTGAAGGAACACGCTGTTCAAGGAACAAGATCAAGCCAGTCAAACATCAGGTACAAGCGTTGTGTGCTCGGCCGGGGCACCCAGCATCATATGGTGGATCAACATCCTCATCTGATACAGAGGATGGAGTCTGGCTACGAAAGCAGTGAACGCAACAGCAACAGCCCAGTTAGTCTGGATATGCCCTTGTCTGAAAGCTCAAGCACCCACAGGTAGGTTTCAACCAACTTCATTTTTTGAGTGATTGAAGTCTTGATTTCTTTTTGTGGTTGCATAATGGTGTAGAATTTTTTTTTTTAAATGCAAACCAGCTCTTCCAACTTTTAGTACAGATTTACTGAGGCAGGGGAGAAATAGGAGGGAAATAGGAATCTGAGTTTGATTCTTTTTTCTTGTCAGTATATTGATAGCTTACTGCTAGCGAGAAGGAAAAGCAGTGGGGCTCAGCTGAATGAGAAATGTTGACTAACGAGGCATTTGAAATAGTCATACCCTTAGTCTGTGATTTAAAAACAAATAAATATCAAAGTTGGTACTTGTCCTTTGGACAGGTCATAGACTCTTTTGTTTCAGTTAAGCCATGGATTGATAGAAGGCTTGTATGAAATGAGAAATCAATAGAAATCTTTGACATTTTCAGTTTGAGAGGCTCATTGAAGTCCTGCAAGACACTTGCAATATTTATGCAGAAATAAATAGACAGCACAATGTGTTTCTCTGCTTGGCTTAGGAAGCTTCAGGCAATCACAGACTAAGACTTTTTATAGCCAGAATATTAGATTTTCAACTGTAGGAATCTGTTGAGAACACCTATCAGACCATGGTTTTAATAGGCATTACATACTTTTATGGTAGAGATAGGAATTATTGTACTCCCCCTTGTTAACTTTCTCTTCCTCTGTTTCTCCCAAGATTTTCCTATGATAGGCTTCTATTTTAATGAAAATAAAATTAAAGTAAATATTTATGTGATGACAGAAAAAAAAGGTAGATATAATTTCTCCTGGAGAAATCAGTAAGATGCTAAACTGTAATTACTCTCTTCTTGGAGGGATGCTCATATGAAACGAGCAGGTGGATTGGTTCCTGCCTGGCGTAACATCCCAAAGTCTCACAGTAGCAGCATCTTGGAAGTGGAGTCTACTTCATCGATCGGGAGCTGGACGAACAGCCCACACACCATTGGAAATGGTAAGGTACACTTCCTCAGCAGCAGTGGGTTTGCAAGGTAAATTGTACTGGAGTTGTTCTTTACTTTCTGCGTGTTTATCTTCACAGTGAAATTGAGGAACGGGAAAAGAAACATTGAGGAACATATTATAAGATATAAGATTTACCAAAGGAGTTTGCAAAAAAACTGTTGGAATATTCCTTTGATCATGTTTCTCTGGCATCTTTTCAAAGTAGTGACTGAACTGATAAACTAAAGCTCATTTTCTTGTTCTCTCCCATAACTCAATATTCTGCTATCATTGAAAAGTACCTACCCAAGCATAACTCATAACAACTTAGTAGGATTGATGAGTCCTGAAAAACAGCTCATAATGCTGTACAAAATTCAGAAAGACACGAGAATAGATAGTTACAAGATGTATGGGCTAAGGCTGAGTGTTTCTGCAGATAGGCATTGCGATTGTGTATCATTCCGAGCAAATCCTTGATTCCAGAGCATGTCTGGGGAAGCAAAAGGGAGGAGAGGAGAAACTTTTTGAATACAGGTCATAGTTGAAGTGAGAATGATGACTGATTGATTTCTGTTGTGTGGACTAGGATATTGATATGCATTGTTTTCTCCCATTTGCATCATCTTATGCAGCTGAATGAAAAGCATCTCAGTCAGAATCCATTTTATTTAGTAAAGCTAATAATGATCAGGCTATTTTGATGTAGCATTATTTACAAATGGTAAGCACAATAAGAAGCTTCAAGATTTCAGCATCAGCTTAGGGTTGTATCTTCCAGTGATTCTCTTGGTTCTGCTTGCTTTTTCTTGAGTCAGTGAATCCAGGGATGGGCTGTGCTGCAGGGGAGCTCGAGGCAATACTGCAGCATTTTTGCCAGTCACAGACACAGAGAAGGCAATTGAAAATCAAATGGCTTGGGCAGATTTAAAAAGTAAAACTTTGTTACCAAGGCAAAATTTGTGATCTGAAACTTTGTGCTCTTTGCTTGGCCAGTTTATTTTCTAATGTTCATTGCATTCTCCATTAATATTTGTTGTCTTTTGAGGGACACTTTAGGAGATTTTTACCATCAAAAAAACACTTTTTCTTTTTTTTTGGAAGGTGGGGAGATGTTTGTCCCTTTAAAGAGTGAACTGGATGAATTGCAAGAGGAGGTGGCAAGGAGAGCACGTGAACAAGAACTACGAAGAAAAAGAGAAAAGGAAATGGAGGCAGCAATGGGTTTTAATCCCCGTCCCAGCAGGTTCATGGATCTAGATGAACTGCAGAATCAGGGTAACTTTTTGAATGCAGTGTATTTTGCACGATTGTAGTGCTGAAGTTTTTCTGAACCTTTGAACTTAATTTCCTATTGTAAGTCCCTCTCTCCCCACCCCCGTTAGAATTTTGTACTTTCAGTCAGTGAAAGACCATCAATTTCAAACCTGTAGAATGCAAAAAACCACTGTGTTTGGAATTTTGACCAAATTCGTTCTTGAGAGACAACAAAGAAATGCAGAGGTGTTTTTAATACACTTTCACTTTTCCATTTTCTGTGGTGATAGGCACCGTTATTAGTACTGATACCTAGAAGCTGCAAGGCTTCAGCCAACATCTTGGAATGAGCAGGGCTGTTTGTGCCTTTCAGGCGCCTCAGGCCCACCCACAGCATAGCTTGTCCGTTCAGGCTGTTGTTTTGTTTTTGGTAGCATCACTGCCCTCAGCACTTCTGATTGTTCCTGCCCTTGTACTTTCCACTTTGTCCCTGCCCAGCTGTGCAGGGGTGGGAACAACTACTGTTGCAGGCTTAAGCTGGATCTAGTGTTGAAAATTTGAGCTGGGTTTAGCTTACGTATCTTTTCTAAGGAAAAAGAATTGGGAAAAAAAAATTAAAAGCCAAATACTAAATTTGTCTCTTCCGTGACTCTCCATGTTTCTGGCAGGGGATGGCAGCAGAAAAGGTTTAATGAGGAGGATGGAGCTGCAGCAGAGGGAGCTTGGTGGCAGGTTTCACATGTAACATCTCTGGTTTAGCCCTCAGTCTCCATCAGCCAGTGAGGGGAGTCAGAGATGGGATGAAGTGCACTGATCCGGTCAAGTGAAGCCTGAAGCCTGGTAGAGCATTTAGCTGGGGAGGTTGTTGGTAGGTCAGCAGAACCAAGGAAGGTGTAGTGAACACCGTGGCCTCCTGTGTCCCCATGCTGCGTGCTCAAACCTGCCATAGGTGGGAGTTGAGGTGCTGGTTTACAGGACAGAGAGAAAGGCGAGGGGCACTCCGCAGCAATGCCAGTTCTGGGCACAATACAGCCAGTGCTCTGCAGCCAACAGCCATGCCAACTGCTTGTCAGCTAGAATGTCACTGTGCCGATGGCAGCTGAAAAAAAGAGTCTCTGAGAATGTCTGACTGGGGGACTGGTTTTATAGTTTTCACTGACAATCAGTGAGCCACTTAGTTGTTCTTTACAGTCCTGCTGCGACCTGCAAGTAACCAGGTGAAAAATTCTGATGTACCAGGGTAGATGGATATCTTTTTAAATAGTATTAGTGTTTACTTTTGTAATATAGATGCTATTGATGTAAAAGTTGAAAAGCAAACCCTCTTGTTGAGCATGAGGAAGTTGTCTTCTCTGCTTCTCCTACCCAAAAGAAAATACCACATTTCAAGACATTACCCCTCTTTGATCTCTTGCTGTATTAGTTGGTAAAAGCAAAAATTGCTTAGCCTTTCCTTGTTAATAAGAAAGTAAACTCGAATAATGCTTAATCAGAAAAGACTTCAGTAGAATGTCTGAGGAATTTACAGTCACTGACTCGAGATCTGGGAAAGTTTTTGTTTATTCCTTTTAAGCCTTTCCCCACCCCAGTCAGAGATGTAATAGCTTAACGTTAACAGACTGCTTGGCTGCCTGGAAGGCTTGCTTGTACGCAGAACTCCAGAATACTTGTGACTCATTTTCCCTCAAGTAAACTGCTACATTCTTATGAAGAAAGCTAACTTCAGTGTTCTGGCCTTGATTACAAGCCTCGGTAGCCTTGATTTTGAAACTGAATGTGCTGCTTGATTAACTCACTGCTCTAACAACTCTTACTTCTCTCTGCAGTACTTGCTTTTCACGCGATCTCCTGAGGGTTTATGGTATAAGCGTTTGTGTTTGCATCTGTGCACGAGGGTGTTGGGGAGCAGGCCAGGCCATGGCATGTGTTCTGCAGGTTCAGAAAACGTCATTTATTGTTGGCTGATGAAGATACTCATGTTCTGTACCACAATGGGAGAGACATTCCCGTTCGAAAAAAACACCCCTAAACAAAACAAAAAGTCAGGTTTTATTTCCTGTTTTCCCCGGCTCCATTTGAATGCACACGTTTTAGTGCGTAAATTATATAATGCCTGATAGGTGAGACCGGATTGTTAGGGTGTTTTGTCCTCTCAGAACTGAGTGTTCTGATGCCAGGACACTGTTTCATCTTCCTCTTTTTTGTCCAAGAATGATTTATCCTTCTGTCCAACACTGTTTTCTGAATTATTGCAAAAAGAATTCTTGACAATTGTCCCTTTCTTCTCAGCTTCTTACATGTTTTTCCTCCTAGATCTGCAAGACTGTTCAGTTTTCATATTCTGTGTGTCTCTTTCAGCAGTTGAGTGTATGCACTGAGCACATGTTTGTAGAAGTATTTTGTGCAGGCATTTACATTTGCTCTCGTATAAGTTTTTTGTTCTCTAGACATCTCTGTTGTCTCAGTTTGTTTCCATATTGTATGGAAATAATTGAGTAGCTGAAGAAGAGACACATGATTTTTGGCAGGGGACTTAAGATCATGTACAAGGAAAACCCTGACCTGCTATATTTTACTGATACATTTTTGTTTATATTTCATTCTAAATTTAGATTAATTCCTACTTGACAGAAGTCATTTGAACTGGCTCTGTGGTATATCTCTACCGTTTTTGGTACTGATTTAGACTGTTGAAAGTGATATAATAAGCCAGTACAACTCTCTCAAGTGAACAAAGTTGAGGAAAAAGTCTGGTTCTCATTGTTTCACTGTGTGGATGTCGAGCACATCAGGGGGCTCAAGTTGTACTTCTACTTAGGGAAGGTTAGGTCGTGTGGTCTGGGATGTGCGCAGCCTCTGCAAGACTCCGAGTGTGGAAGAATTTGGCAATCTCGAATGGGATGAGGGTAAGTGAGGGTTCTGCAATGAATAAAACCAAAATGAAGGGTGCTGCCCATTGCAGGGAGGAGTGATGTCTTTGAGAAGTCGATGCAGGAGGCAGACTCAATCTTTGAAGAGTCGCTGAATCAGGAGCAGAAGGGGGATTGTGCTGCAGCTTTGGCTCTCTGTAATGAAGCTATATGTAAGTAACTCTAACCGCCTGAGCTATTGTGCTTTTGACAGTTTACTAATGTCACAGGAAACAGTCTGAAAGGTTGAATCATGCTAAATGGTCAGGTAGTAATACGGGGATCCAGCTGGTCTTTAGGTACGTGCAGGGAGACAGAATCCATTTTTCAAGCAACCGCTTTTGGGGGTTTTAGTCCTATTCCTCTTCATCTCTGTTTTGTTCGTGTTTGCATCCATTCTGGTGTTCTCTCCAGTGCTATGGCAGTAACAGCACTGGGGTGCTGACGTGCCCTTTTTGGTGCTAAATGGTGCATTTCAATAAGCACCTCTCCCTGCCACTCTGTCCTTAATTAGCAAATTTTCCCAATCTTGAGAGCATAAATTACAAGGGGCATTAAGCTCCCCTGTTTCTCCTGGAGGGTGTAGCATAGGAAGAAAATGGCAGCCTACTCTAGAGTCCTCTGGATTAACAGAAATGAGCTGTGCTCTACCTGACTTACATGAGGAAAAAAGCGTTAGGGCATTGAAGTGCTTAAATGCATTGTGACCTTTGAGAATGTGTGCTGTGTGATTTCATTTTATTTTGGTCTTTTCCATTATGACTGGCTGGCTGTCTCACCCCGTGCTCCCCTCTGTCTGTACAGAATGGCTGCAGACAGAGTGGGTAGCTCCTGCACATTTGCATTTAGAAAAATTGGCTCTTAGGGACTGCGGAAGGGCGCAGCGTGCAGCTGTTGTGACGGCTCTCTTAGCTTCCCTTCCAGCAAGGGGCACGCTGAATCTCAAACCCTGGTTGGGTATTCCTGCACCTAAAAGGAGTCCCAGGTATGGAGGATACAGGAGAAGGGTAGATGACACAACGAAGCATCAGTGTGGTAGGGTTGGAAAGAGCCTGTGTGAAGGGGATGAGAAGTTGGGCTAAAACATGGATAACCTTTTTTTTTTTTTTTACTTTATTTTGGTTTAGTTCTAATTAACGTGTTTGGACACCTGGCTAAGCTGAATGTGCATTAATGGAATCAGTAGCATCCCTGTGAACTCTTTTGTGGCAGTATTTGCATGGTCCATGTTTTATGTTCTTGCTTCATCCTTTTTTTTTTTTCTTTTTCAATTTTATTCCTTTTTTCTGTTTGTTTTCTGCTATGTTTTCTTTTGCATTTTAGCTAAACTAAGACTTGCCATGCATGATGCCAGCGCTAGCACTCACAGCAGAGCCCTAGTCGATAAGAAGCTGCAAATCAGTATCCGAAAAGCCCGGAGCCTCCAGGATCGCATGCAGCACCAACAGCCATCGCAGCCGCTGCCGCCGCCAGCCTGCCACCCACCACAGGGCGGCACCAGGGCCAAGGCCTCAAGGTAGTCCAAGTATATCACCTAGACCCAGGTCTGAGCTGTAGCTATGAGCAGCGCAGTCTGGAAAGAAATAGCAAACAATATATATTCCCCCGGATAGTCCAAATCATACAGTGTTACTTCCTGTTCCTTTCTTCTTTAGGTTAAATCCTATTATGAGATGGTCAAGGACCCTTTTGGTTTTTTCCCCCATTCTTTATAGAATAGTTCAGTGTGCATGTGTTCAAAATGTGATCTGTGACAGAGAATTGTAGCAGTCAGTGCCTGGCAGCATCAATATTTTATGCACCAAGGGACAGAATACAATAGACAATAACCTGGCTAAAAAGGGAGGGGGATGCTCTTAGGATGAAATGTGCAACTGTTCTCAATCAGGAGCAGTTTCAGGATTCGGTCAGTAAAAGAGTGCACTGCTGTAAAAACCTTACTATAATTGCTTTTGTGTTGGGAACAGCAACCAGCGTGTGTTAGTGCTCTGTAGTTTGAAAAGTATCAGGTACAATGATCTTTTCTAGTTCCCTTCTCTAGTGGTGCACTGGTACAACTCTTGGATCCAGATCCTGATCCTGTCACCTTGACTACTCTTCCTGATGCTGTACCATTCTTCATTTTCTTTCTGTGCTTCCCAGCATCCTGTAGCCTTGCTTAGCAGCCTCTTCAGCATCTCCCCATGACTTTTTCTTCCATACTGACTTTAACTGTAGCATAATTAACTCTGCTGTAACTGATCCTTTCTTCCTACCCTCTTCAGCATGCAGCTTAATCCTATTTCTTCCCATGCCATTCCCTCCTAGCACTAGACCATCCTTATCCAATTTCTAGGCTATTTCTTGAAGTGTTACTTTTCTTCCCTCTCCCCTTTCTTACATGTTGTATCATCAGAAGCTTAGATGAAATCTCAGATAAGAATCCTTTTTTTTTTTTCCCTTTTTTAAAGTGCTGCATACAGCTATGTACTAAAACTCAGTTAATTTGCACACCTGCCAGGCTGTAGTTCCTAATGTTCTTTTCTTTTCCTGCAGTAGCTGAATTGTATGTAATGAGGGCTGATCTTTTTGTCAGTTAGGAGTGTGTTATATACTCTTTAACAGGAGAAATGTAGAGCCCAAATTATGCATTTTAGCAGATGCTTGTAAAACTAAACTTTCTAAACTAATTTAGTTAATGCTGAACTTGCTCACTGCTGCTCTGTGAAAAGAACGTTACTTTTGCAAAAAGTTATATCCAGCCAAATGTTAATACTGCAGCCATTGAAAAGAATCTATTCATAACCAGAGTTCTGTACTCTTGCTTCGATATAAATAACGTTGTAGACATGGCAAAGTTTGTGACTCCTCACAGACAAGGTCGTTCTGCTTTACATATCAGCTAGGTCTTCACGATAACTTTCCTTCTGTGAATCTCAAGAAGGAAACAAAGCAATGAAGTTAGAGTTTCCTTAAGTGCTCTGTTGGAGCCTGTCATTTTTCTCACAGTCACATGGACTTGGTACTGTTTTTTTCTGTCTGCATATTAAAATGCTAACTAAATGCAGAAAAATGCCAAAGGACATGTATGACCCAAGGATATAATTTTCTTGCATTGGTACATAAAATAATACAAATTATTTTTCAGAAGTATACTTGGAAACAAATTATTTTAAAATAATAGTTACATATTTAGCTTGAAATTTATTTAATGTGTTGGATAAATATCTCAAAGATCAGAATACAAAGATGATACGAGAGAGATTTCAACATGTTCCTTCCATTTGTCAAGTCATTCTTCATGAAGTTGCCTGGAGAGAGGGGACCTTATGGAAAAATTGTCAGTTCGTGTTCAGATCATGAACGTGTCCAAAATATTTTCAAAAATATCTAAGATGTTAATGTTGGAAATGGTTGTTTTGTTTTATATAAATGCTAATTTTACTATTCTTACAGTTATCCCTACCCACATGATCAGTCTGCTGATTAAAGTGCCTAGGGTGTATACATACACTATGTGTATATATATATACATAGCCTAACTTTAGCAAAATACTCTTAAAAATATGAAATGGATTCAGTAGATCAGTTATAGTTGGAAATCAGGGTTAGAAGCAAAGGACTGACATGTATGTATCTACTGAGTTAATGCTAAGTTTTCATCAGAATACAGTTAAAGAGAAGTGTGTGGAGGTATATGTCACCTAGTGTCAGTTCTGCACCCTAGGGATAAACATAAGCAATGACTACTGCTAATCATGTACCCTTCTGTGTGTTTTAGTGAACAGACTGGCCCGCTCCAAGTACTGCTGAGCCAGGAGGTACCACTGGAACCCAACAAAGAAGTGGAATTTGGGTCCAGTTCTTTCTTCCACCCACCTGCTTCCTGCCATGAATTGCACTCATCATTATATCCAGAGTCTTCCTCCTTGCCCCCTTCTGAAAGCAATCCATCCAACAGGATCTCTCCAAACTTCCAGTCTACTTCTGCTGATTTTCATGACCAAGTTCCCTCTTTTCCCTATAGGCAAGGGTTGGCAGAGAGGTCTGCAAGAACTGAGAATGATGTCCACCGTAGTGTGGAATTTGCTGACACCACAGCCACAGGGCCAAAAGACTATAGGGAATGCCGCAG
The DNA here is from genome assembly GCF_000690775.1 of Eurypyga helias. NCBI lineage: Eukaryota > Metazoa > Chordata > Aves > Eurypygiformes > Eurypygidae > Eurypyga > Eurypyga helias. The sequence continues at coordinate 17,998 of NW_010231769.1, read as the reverse complement.
TAGCGGCACGTTAGAAGAGGTTCATAACACAATGCCTATTCTCACACCTCAGTGCAAATCCAAGGCTAACACAGTAAACTTTGGGTCTTTGCCTACACTGTTTCCCTGTCCACATCCACCACAAGCAGCATCTCCGGTAAAGGACAGCCAGCACAGTCCTTGTTCCAAACTTCCAAGCTCTCCAGTGCAGCCCAGCATTGATCATTTAGGGGCCTATCATGTAGTGACCCCTGCAACTTCATCCCCTACACAGCAGTGCTCCTTGGATCCTTTGCATAAAACAAATAAGTACTCCAGAGCAAACAGCCATGAGATTTTATTACCCTCCCAGGATGAATATGGCACAGCAGAAGGTTGTAAATCTGGGGCTTTTAGTACAAAGGGACATGTTCGTTCCTTGGCAGAGCAGTTTCAGAGAATGCATGCAGTCTCCCAGAGAAAAGGTACTCATGAAAAAGGCTGGATTGCTGCAATGTGTCAGGATGAGAAGTCTCCAGAGTTAACAGAAAAATCTTTCATCAATCCTTCATCCTCTGCTTACAGACAGCTAATCCATCAAAACCAAGAGAACAAAAACCAGTCTTCTGAAAAATTGCACTCAACTGTGGATATTAGGGATGGGGTAGTTTCTTTGGAGGGTTTTAGTGCCCAACATATTGCTTCTAAGAATATTTGTTCTCACAGTGAAGAGCTGTGTAGAAGAGGTGGACAGAATATAGCAGACCCTGCACCCTACCTGGAAAGGCACTGTCATGATGGAGGAATCAAACAGGTGGATGATGGAGCTACTAGTAGCATGGTTGCCTCTATGCCTGTGGACCGTTGGGTGGATAATGTTACTAGGTATTACAGTTCTCAGAAGGCTAATAAAAATACTGAATGGCTTCCTGTACCTGGAAGGAGTCCACCCCTTTCTGATCAGAGAGCAGTTGGAGATGACTTGAGCAGGATCCCAGTACATCTGCATCCACAGTGGAATCAAGACACAGAACAGGAGCTCTCAGAACTGGAATCCCTCTATCAGACTAGTCTGCAGGCATCTCAGGCCACTAGGCCTTTCTTGGGAAGACAGGACAGTGCTAGGTATCCATTTGACCAATCAGGTAAGAATGATGCAGCTGTTTTTCTTGGTTGACCTGCCTATGTACTTCAGTATAGGTGAAGGTACATTTTCCAGTTGATTTAGTTAAATGGGCATGAATTTGTGCACAGATGCAGGTTCTAACTGTATAGGTAGAGAAGCAGTGTGATAGCACTGCCTGGGGCGGCTGCAGAGCAGCTGTTGATCTTGGCAAGCGGAGAGCAACATCTGTTAAGACCAACATAGAAAAGATTGGTCCTGTTTTCAAGTGTGGAGCTAGTGGCTGAGGTCGGACTGCTGAATTTTGCTGTTTGAAAGCCCTACATCCCCTCTGCAATTTATTAAACTGTTTCTCTGTCTGAAGTTCGTGTTCTCCACATTTGTGAATTTTAACTGATTGTATTGTATTTGGGAATTTAGTCTGTACCTGATTGTGGGGAATAACTTTTAAAAGTGTTTCCAGATCTGTGAGAGTTGACCTTGTGTTTTGCCAAGGCCTACCTGCTTTAACTTCTGGAAGATTACTTGTGAGAGCAGCACCGGGGATGCACAATCTTCACTAAGATCCTTGAGACCTTACGGATTAGTTGGTGGTGAAAGAAAAAGAGCAGATTCTGTTGCTGTTGGTGAGAACATCCAGCTGTTGCTGGAGACGTTCAGTTAGAGTCTGATGATAGCAGTCTTGTTCCACTTAAGCTGACCTAATCTCCTGCCTGAGATAGGGCAACCTTGATTCTCTGCTTAGCACAAGTGGAGAAGTTTTCTTTATAATCCGTGTCATAGCATTACAGCTATGAATATTCTGGTTAAATACAAAGCAGCCTGAAATATATATGTGGTATGTATTGCAATGCGTACACAGGATAAGTTTTCCCTTCCCCTGCACCCATGGAGGTGGAGCCTCCATTGTTCCTGACAAATCAAGCCTGGTTGTGACCAGAGTGAATACTGCACTAAGATCTTGGACGGTTTTTTATTCAACAGCTTGAGTTTTCTATGAAACTCTCTTATCTTGCGGTCCACGGACAGACCAGGTGACACGTCCGAAGGTGGCCATTGCCCATTTGCTGTCCTTTGGTTTTCTTTCAGAGATAGGCAAGATCTGACCTCACAACCTTGCAGATGCTCTCTTGCATGGGCTTCAGTCAGGTGGTCTTATTTGTTCCTGCTTACCTTACTGGTTTTGGAAGCTCTTTCTGGAAATCTAACAGGATAAAGCCTGGTTGCTTTAGTGTTAGCTGGAGCTTCAGAGTTCTGTCATCAGATGCCCTGTTTCTTATGCTGACACTTTTCTTGCCTGTTTTCCCACTACATATATGAGGGACATGAATATTCTTTTAAAGTGAAGTTTGTGTTTGAGATCTTTACTTCTGGTTTGCTGTGACTTTCAGATGTTTCTTCCACAGTTCTGCATATTCTGTATAAAACAAAAAAGGTTGAACCATTGCATCTACTGTGATGAACTGGATGAAAATCACCTGAATGGGTCTAGGACAACTCTTTCTTACTTGTAACCTGGATTACCTATTCATTTGCAAATGCAGATTAAGCTTTCTGCCCCATGTCAGCTGGTTTTGTCTGACCTCTGCATTCAGAATCAGGGTGAAAATGTTCAATTACTGTAGCTTTACAACATAGATTAAAGCAAACACCTGACCTTCCAAATGCCACCTCAATGCAGAAAGTGTCGCTACCAGCACATCACCTTTCTTCCTTTATAGAGACATTCCTTGTGACCATTTTTTATTAGGCCATTGATCTGCCTCTCTATTCCATGAGAAATTTTAGGATTATAACTGGTTGGACATTCCACTGAAGTGAAGTAACTCTATCATCCTAGTTAAAAATAACACTTCACTATTTAACCAGCACAACAAATGGTTGACAAACTGTAGCATTGGGTATATGTGTGGAGAACTTAAAGCTGATATGTCTTGTTTATCCCACATAACTTTAGGTAACTTGCTTCTGGGAGCTGATTTTCTGTCCCTTTAGGCTCCTTAAACTACCTCACCTCGGTAGCAAACAAGTGCTGGTGTGCAGTTAAATCATTTAATTCTTAAATGATTAAATTAACTGCTCCTCAGAAGCCTGCAAAAGGGCAAGGGAAGGAGGTGTGAGTATCCTGATAGACTGTCTCTCCTTGAAACATTGAGAATTAGCTCGTGTATTAATGCTCAAAGGATCTCTGATGATTTCTTGTTCTGTCTGTATAGTCTGTCTTTGCCAGAGTCAGGCCTAAGATAGTCAGAAATGTGCTGTAATGTGCAGTCAGGTGTTGAATTTAACCCCAGCTTTTTCCTTCCCAGTCTCTGCGAACCTGAATGTGAGGAAGCTGCATGCTACAGCTGGCATGGGTCTCTCGAAAACCCCGACAGCAGAGATCGAGCGCAGTCTGTGTGGATCCGCTGTCTCTTCTGTCTCCAAGGTGACATGTTGTTATTTAAGATGTGCTAGAGGGGGAAGGGCTTGGCCTGTGCAAGGGAAACCATTTACAGTGGGAGAACTGGAATAGATTATGAAAAAGGTTCTGTGGGGTCATTGATACTCATGTTAGAGAAAATTTAAGTGCCGTCTAGCTCAGGATTAACTGTCTAAAAAATGGGTGACTCATGCTACCTGCAGCCTGCATGCAATAAATTATCTGAATTCTGACTTTGAGGAACATATCCCTGAAAAATTTAAGATCTGGTGTCTTTGAACATGTTGACAGGAACTGCCTTGCATCACAGCTTCTGACAACTGCTTCTTGATGTTACCACTTGTGGGGCATGGACTTGTTAACTCTGTCACTACATATTTTGAAAGTGAGGAATAATTTGGTATTTGCTACAGTTCGTACATGGTCACCTCAGAATGGGAGAAGGTGCTTTTTCTTCTTTTTGGGGGGGAGAAACTGTTTAAATAACTGGCAGTTACATGTGTAACTGGCCTGTACATGAAAACATGCAAGCATTTTCAAGAGGTAATGTGATTTTTTTCTATAATACTTCCATACTTATTAGAGGGAGCTGAAATGAACTTGCTTGTATGGGACAGAGGAAAAGAAAGAAGGAATAAACATTTCCTTTGCTAACATAAGATTAACAAGCTTCCAGCACCCATCAAGTAATCCTAGATGTTTTTGGTTATGAGAAGACTGTAGTGCTTTGTCATGGGGTGGCTGTCAATTGCAGCCACAGTTACCTCTACTGGGGCAGTGATGCCTGTAGCAGCAGTCAGTCTTTTAGGTAGATTTGTCCCAGTAGAGACTTTTTGTCCCGGATCTGTAAAAGAATAAATCTCACTTAGACAAATCCATCAGTGCATGTTTACTAAAGAAAGAAAGACTATAAGGAATAATACCTTTAATCATCAGATCCAAACAGACCCATTTGCTTTAAGTTTTCAAAGTAGTACCCGAATAAAGGATTTCAGAAAAGAAAAGCTCATGGAGTTTCATTGAAGTATATGGTCTGTTAGATTTATATTCATCTCTTCCCTATAATTTTTATACAAATTTGATATTATGGAGACCCTTTTCTGAAACGTGTGATGCTGTCTGCAGGTCACGTATACCAGAGAACATAGCAGGCAACCAGAAGAGGAGGAAATGTACAGTGCAGAGAATTTCCGTCGCATTGCTCGCAGTCTCAGTGGGACAGTCATCTCAAACAGAGAAGAGACCATGGTCTCTTCTCATAGTTTTGTAAGTAGAACGATGTGCAGCTTTCTAAAAGCTATCATCTGTGTGTAGGGTTGCTGTTTTCTCTGTCCGCATTTAGTAGCTAACAAACTAGACAGCAGACAACTGAATAATAAGCCACAATGAAAGCTTGTTTTTAAATTTTTGTTCTCTTTTTGGAATAATTGTGAGCTTTATTTAAGTAACAATGCCTCTTTCTTCAGGAGTCATTGCAGTGTAGTACCTGCTGCAGCTGGTAAGCGTGTGCGCTAATATTACTTGCCAGTATACAAAGACATCCAGTATAAACATTTTTTCAGTTGACTTCAGAGTATTTTCAAGAAAGCTTCTGATACACCTATAATTTTTAAAGACACCACAAGCCATGTGAAAGTTTCTTCTCTCTTGTGGGTAAATTTAGCAAGTAGCATTTTTAGAGAGTAAAAGTAATCATAAAGGGGAGATGGTTCATAACATGCAGCCAGTTACATACAGGAAATAAGTAAAAATAGGGAGATTCTTTTTTTCTTTACTATCTTTGTTAAGTAGTTTTAGTTGTAAGTTAAAACTGCCAGTGAGGAAAACAGTAACAGGTTATTGTTGGTGTTTAGCTACGTAGCCAGATATAATGTGACAGTTTGGCTGGGATTTAATTTTTTTATGTACTGTGCTTAAGTTTTGATTTGAAACCAACTGCATAGTAAGTGTAGAAGAGTCTCAGTTGCAAAATCAGTTACACAGACTGGTTGGTGTGATTCTATCTGCTGTGTACCATAAGGTAAGAATATGTCAACTCCTGAATATTTTACCCTCATACTATGTATAAACCCTTGCTTTAATGCATACCTGAAGGTGCTGACAGAAGCAATTAAAAACCTGTAGCTGTTCAACACCCTCTGTTCAAAACCTCTGCTGAAGGTTTTTATCCCCACAGCTGAAGCAGCCGATAGGATGTCTGTCCATCACCACTCCAAGTTAGTCACTGGGCTTAAGGTTGTGATGGCTTGTTATCGTGCTGTCCAGCCATCCCTGCTTTGGGATAGGTCCCCCCTAATAGAGCAAAGTGATACAGCACTGATAAATATTTTAGCTGCAACAGGTAAAGCTGTTCCTAGTCTGGAGTCAGAGCTTTCAGTAAAGCCTGGCTTGTGTAGCATGGCAGTTCCACTGCTGATTGGCCTGCCATCGTTCTGTGGATTTGGTTTGTGAACCAGACCTCCATGAGTGGTTTGTGTTTGTTTTGTTTTTTTCTCCTTGATATATTTCCAGTCAAATGATCCTCCCAAGTACCCCACCTCTGCAGCAAGAGCCTTACTGGGTTGATGCAGTTGGTATTTGTATTTCTTTTTCACATACAGATGCATGTTTTTGTTCCAGTGACTCATCCCTTTCCTTGGATCAACACCATCTTTGCTTGATTCAACCCAACTCTGTGTTTACTCATCATTTTATGTTCTTTTCTTCTCCTTTCTCATTTTATAAAAGGAAGCACCAAACACGAGGAAAATGCCAATGGACACCAGCCACCGTTCTTCCAGCTCCACTTCCCTTCCTTTCCCCCATGATCCTCCTGTGTTTCCCTTTGATCCCCAGCACAACCCAAACCAGGTGCAGCACCTACCCCATGATGTACTGATGCCCAGCATGGTGGGCAAGGCACGTAAACCCTCAGGTAATCACAGGACTTTTCATCCTCCTTCGTGGTCAAAAATATTGCTGAAATACAACTCTTCATCTTGTCTTTCATAATGATGTTTCACCATCTGCCCAAATTCCTCCAGAAATATGGAAGGATGAATCAACATTCCTTTTCTTCTCTGCCCTTTTGAGTTGCTCTAGGAGTCTGTGCTAAATGGACAGAAGAAAAAGGAATAATCTTTATGGAAGCGTTATGATCACTTTATATAAAATCATATTCACATTTTTGTGAGGTATTTTCTTTAGTATAAAAGTATCCGTAAGACCCAGCACCTTGTTCTCATGTGTGAGAGTACTTCCACAAGCTACTCATTCCAGCAACTCACACATGTAATTGTGCCAATAGAAATAACGAATTCCTGCATGAGAATTATATTCCCTGTGACAGCTATCAAAACCAGTTTGATCTACCAGCCTTGAAATACTTTCTGGGGTGGCTCCTTGATGACATGAGAGCTGTTAAAGAAATCTGAAGTCTCTGACAGCAGCTGTGGTAGGATAAGGAGGAAAGTGAGTGCTAGAAAGGGTACAGCTAGCTTTTATTCAGAATTGCATGCAAACTGGTAACTGGATGTACTAGTGATTTTGTTTTTCTTCTGTCACCTGTTGGCCACAGCTGTAAATTCTGAGGGGATGAAACAAAAAATGTAACTAAGCAAATCTTTGTTTGTTTGCTTTTAAATTCCCCCAGGAGATCAGAAGAATATCATCCAGAAACTTTTGGTTGTGCCTGACAGGGGTGAAGCTTTCCAAGGTGAAGACTACCCAGGTCTGGCACTGAGCTACGGGAGTCTCCCTTGTGCACCCAAAGGCACCCTCTCCCAGGGGCAAAAGCCTCTTGTTAATCCACATTTAGGAGCTGGAGCATCAAGTGTCTCTGGCCGTTGGCTGAACACGAGCTACCCTGCCAGGCAAACAGCCACGTTACCAGATAAACGAACAACGCTCTGGGGGAAACATGCTGGCCAGCCAGGCAAGAGTTTACAAGAAGGCTTCCTCCAGCAGCCTTCACAACATCAAACGCGTGAATCTTACGCCACTGGTTGCAGGCTACCAGCCAGCACAGACTACAGCACTTTAAGAATACCACACGAGCCTTCTTGGGATCCCGGTGCCTCTCAAGGTTGCCCTGTGCCCCCTTCTTGCGTTAAGGCCCCGGGTCCAAGGAGAGTTGATATGCCCCCAGAAGACGACTGGCGACAGAACAGCTACACCCCTCAGCCTGGCAGACGGCGAATGCTGCCAATGCATGGGATGGATGGGACTTTTTCTTCTGCTTCGGAGGCACACAGAAATCTGCTGGCTCGAGCAGCAGCAGCTACTGGCACCATGCAAAATAATGGCTGGTGAGATCCCGTCCGCTCCTCCGTGTGCCCTAACAAACTGCTCTGTGAACAGACTGTAGGTGTTGCCAGAGCATGGATTACACGGAGACAGCAAACTCTTTCAATCAGTATCTGTGCCAGTTTTGTCTTAAAATGTAGCTATACAGTATGTGGAAATTTAATTGCACTGTATTTCATTTCTGACACTACTGAACTGCTGTCTGGATGGGGAATCTTAGCTATTCTAGTCCTGGCCTCTCCTAGCAAAGAAGTGCTATGGGAATGGTAAGCTTCAGGGGCATTGGTTTACGGGTAAGTTCAGCAGTGTGTGCATGTTTTGAAGGAAGACGGCCACTAACAGAAGGACTTTTTTAAGGACTCTTTCATGAAAAATGTAGCTTTGGTAAATTCTTCACATAAAACACCAATCCTTTCGTTTTCCTCTCTCCTGTTCCTTCCTAGGGGAAAAAGACTGACCCACTTCCAGGCTCCAGTAACTCTGCACTTGGCAGGCTGGCAGTTAGCAAAGCAAACCCAGCTTTCAGTGTGCTGAGGTCTCTGGCAGAGATCACAGCCATAGCTGCTGCTGAGGAAGTGGCAGGGAGACATTGTTTGTCAGTAAACCAGAATTTTCCCCACTTCCTTAAGGCAAACTAACAATGCTTCAAACAGAAAAGACTGTTATTGCTGCACGCTTAATTACACCAATGTAAACACAGAATAAGTTTAACTATTTTAGTGTCAAACATACTTGCTTTTGTAAGTATTTTTCAAATAAATCTATGAAAATAGTTCTATTCACCTGTGTATGAGCTTTCTTTGCTGTTTGGCTTTACTCATCAGTTGGCCTGAAACTGCTGACTTATTTTCTTGCACACTAACATACATGAGTAAATTGTTCATTCTAGTTCATTAGCAAAGTTTATGTAATAAGTATTTAGTTAGATTGGTGTTTAACTTTGTCCTTGGATTTGATGCGTTTTATCACTAACCTGTGCTTAACTTTCCCTTCATAATGGACAGTAATTAACAGTGACTTTGAAAAGTATTTTGAAACTATTTTGTTGGAGGGAAAAGTGCAGGATCTGTGTGAGATGCAGTGTGTGCAGGTGGGACTCATACAGAAAAAGGTCATTAGAAATTACTGGTGTGGTGAGAAGTGCCGTTTATTAAGAGTTGTTAAAGAGTTAAAGCCGGGGGAGGGGTTCTGTTACATGTTTATGCAGAGAGGGGGCCTGCAGCCATGGGAAGGGAAGGTCTAGGCTGCCCTCTAGTGCCTTGTATTCCTTGGGAACTGGTTCTGGCTCTGGCTCTTGCTCTAGGTGAGAATCTTCATTTTAATGTCATGTTATGCACCTCAGTGCTTGATGGAGTTTCTTCAATTTTTGCTGTTCAGTGTGAGATTGAGTCTCATTCATTTTAATAAATGTCACTTCTCGGTTTCTTGTTTCTAAATTATTGCTGTTATGTCTGTTCTGTTACAGTCTCATGTACCTTCATCATGCTAAATTGTGGTTTACGTTTGGGATTATGTTGCACGCTACTTTGTACTTAACTACCCTCACTAGCTGTGGTTACCAGAACAAAGCACTGCCTTCTTCCACCCCTCCACTCCAAAAAAGCTCTGCCGGCTTGACTCTTTCACGTAATGTTTTTGCCAGTCTAATAACATGAAACTTTCAACAGTACATCAACAGTACAAATTTTTTACTGATTTTCTACTAATGTCCTAAATATAAAACCATGGAGTATCATTTTACTGAAACAACTATTTGGTTAGGGTTTCCCAACAGATACAGAATTGTTAGTCTCTGGCTGCAGATGGACATGTCATAGCCAACTGCTAAGTTTCTAGCCACAGAAATTAAGAAATTTTAAGAAGTGACTGCAAGCAGAGGTGGATATTTGGACAGAAACGTTCCTGTTGCAGTTCCCTCTCTCTCATTGGTAGAACAATACTATTAGAGTAGAGGGAGTCTGGGCATAAGCAGCCTCTGTTTTCAGCTTTTTGTTACTTTCAGCAGTTAAAGTTGCAGTAGCCCCAGCGTGCAAATGAAGATATGGATAAGTATTTGACACTTTGATTGACTACAGCTCTAAAAAAATTCAGGTTGAAGAGTGAGGCTTAAGCAGTCTTGAACTCAATTATCTAAAACAATAATCTGCCAAAATAAAGTACAAAGTCACCTCTATAAGAATCAATGGGGAGCATGAAATGTTTTCAAATAAAGAAAATGTGCATACTTGGATTTAGTTTATATTTATTTAAATCCTAGCTACCGGGAAAGAGGAAGTACACGTCCATAAAACTCTGCAGAATAATCCTGAGTTGATGCAACTCATTTTAATCATCGGTGCTATCCAATTTTTCTTTATGAAGGGAACTGTTGGGTTTATTCCATCATCATAGTTCTATCTACCAGGCTTCAAAACCACTTTGTAGATGCCCTGTGAGTATTAATTACTTACTATGAAATTAAATCAATCGGAGACCTGAAAAGGAGAAGCTTGGGAATATAACCTCTGAAGTACTTCCATACCAACCAGTGTGTTAATATATCAGAATAGAAACCAACTCAAATAGATTCAGGAAAATATTTAACATGGCTGAAAATGTAAAGCTGGAAAAATGCCTTTTCTTCATCTGTAGCTTGTGCCTGCATGTCTTAGTAAGGTCAGTGAGTTACTATCTACCTTGTAATACATTTGACTAACTGCTAACTTGTAACTCTTTTCAGTGCTATTTATTGGCTGTTTAAACCCTAGAAAAATCAGTTATGCATTAGTTTAATAGCTAATTAAAGTTCACTGTTGCCTGCAAGAGGGATGAGGAGGAAGCTTCCGCAAGGAATTCAGCAGCTACTTTGGAGTAGTCTTTCTTCTTAGAGTTTCTAAAATTTGTAAGCTTTGATGCAACATACCCAGGGCTTCCTTTGTAAAATACCTGTCACTGGCTGCGGAGTAGGTTGATGGATGGAATTAAGTGAAATAAACCCCCTACACACACACTCAGATTTTACATTTTAAAATAGTGAAGAGTTTTTAGGAGAACAAATTTATTCCCTATATTTCTATGATCTCTAATTGTGTTTGTAATACATAGAATCACAGAATGGTTTGGGTTGGAAGGGACCTTAAAGATCATCTAGTTCCACCCCCCCTGCCATGGGCAGGGACACCTTGCACTAGACCAGGTTGCTCAAAGCCACATCCAGCCTGGCCTTGAAGACATCCAGGGATGGGGCATCCACAGCTTCTCTGGGCAACCTGTTCCAGTGCCTCACCACCCTCTCTGTGAAGAATTTCTTCCTGACATCTAATCTAAACCTCCCTGATTTCAATTTATACCCATTACCCCTTGTCCTATCACTACAGGCTCTTGTAAAAAGTCCTCTCCCAGTACCCTTGTAGGCCCCCTTCAGATACTGGAAGGCTGCAATGAGGTCTCCTCGGAGCCTCCTCTTCTCCAGGCTGAACAAGCCCAGTTCTCGCAGCCTTTCGTCATAGGAGAGGTGCTCCCGCCCTCTGATCATCTTTGTGGCCCTCCTCTGGACTCGCTCCAAGTGGTCAATATCCTTCTGATATTGAGGGCTCCAGAGCTGGACGTTTAGATCCAGCTGTGTAGGGGGCAAAGCAGAGCAACAATAAGATGAAGAGAGACTTGGTGGTGTGGCAGTAGCAAATAGTGTAAATATAACCCTTCTGTATATAGAGAAGCGACTGTGTGGCACAGTTCCTTCCCTTGAAAGCAACAGAGGTTGCACACAGTGCCTATGGACATCGTGCTCAGACCTACTGAGCAGCAGATTTGTTCAGACGGAGCGTGCGCTGGAGCATACAGCACCAGTGAATTAACCACAATGCACCCTGCTTTAGGGAAAGGAGCTGCATAAGTGGAAGGTAAGGGCCTGGTCTTTCCTGTACAAAGGCTGCTGCACCCATGTTAAAGTGTGGGGAATTTGGGAGGAGGGAAGGCACTGTCTAACTGATACTTTCTGTCACTGCTGACATTGGCTCACCAGTGGTGGTTGGGACAGCAGGTATAGCGTGTAGGCAGTCATGCAGTTTTGTATCCGTTGTCATTTGAGAAGAGAGTGATGGTTAGTGGTATGGAGAGAATGGAAGGAAAGTGAAAGACAAGAGGGAGAGTGTGGGTTGCAGTAGGAGGGAACAAATGAATAGGTGAAGATGACAAATTGAAAGAAAACGTTACATCTCTTCACTCAAATGTGCCCATCTTTCCAAAGAACATACAATAATTGGTCTGTCTGAATTGTCTTTTCTTCTTTTAATGGATAGCTTTCCTGTGCAGAGAGGATCCTCAGTACCAGTCTGACGCTGAAGCTTTTGAGAAGGGAGGATTGACCAATCTAGGGAGTAAGCCAAGTTCTTCGTAGGAGTCTTGTAATAATATCCATGCCACGGTAAATGAAGCTGTGCAGAAACCCTTGTGTACCACTGCTCTATGTGTCAATAGACAGGCACTGGGACAGCAGTGTAGGTTGTTGGTGTGGGGTGAAGATAACGGGCTTGGGTTTTACAGACACCTCAGGTTAGATGTGTTCTGGAGTCTCCTACCCCTGTGCTGTCTCCTGTTCAGCACTGTGGGTGGCAAAAAGCGAAGTACAAGATTTTCATCCGTCAGTGCTTGTCGTCTCTGGTATTTCATCACTGCATAGTCCAGAACTTTTGCAAGCCTAGTTAAACATCTGTAACGCTCCTTTCATGCTAGTTCTTCCACTATTACTGTCTATCGCTGATGGAGTTAGCTTTAAAGCTTCAGAAAATGTTTTGGAAAAAATGGGCGTTTTTTAATCCTCTTGCAGCACTGCTGAAATTATTTTCTGTTTACATCATTCTTCTATTTTATTGAAAGGTTTGGGGTTTTTTTCTATCTTTAAAAACAAACAGACAAAGCCCTTGGAAATGTTTTTAAGACTGCTGTTTGATTAATGGAAAATACAAACTGCGACCAGCTACACAGTCACTTTGGAACACCGAATGTGTTTGCTAGCAGGTGCAAATGGATGAGTTCAGCTGAAGAAACCTGAACTTACATATTGGTATCAATAGAATTGGTTTAGTATCCATTCTTGAGTAAGTACTGAATGTACTCGTGAATAAGAAGATCAAGTGTCTATTTGTAAACTAACTTACATTAGGTTTATTGAAGGAGGGTGAAAAAGCCCGCATCTCCAGTGGGTTTATAATTTTATAGTTGCATATAAAGTTACTGTGTTAAAATGCATAGTAGAAAAGGTTGTAAACCCTTCCGTGGGATTATTTTGGGATATCCCTTTCTGCCTTTCTTTAACTATTAGTCATGAGCTCAAGTTTGCCCAGTTATGAGGGTCACTTTTTGTTCAACCTTTTCTTAAACTACCCAGTCTCAATGGAACAGTTCAGGAACAGTCTCATCATATTTATGCCTTTTGTGGGTTTGTTCCCCCCACAGTGTCCTTTAAAATTGCATAATGAGATTTCTCTGATCTGTAGGATGTTATGGTCATGGATCAACATGCTTCATCAAAGTTGTAGAACAGTGTGATTTTTTTTTTTTTTTTTTAATCATCATTCCCATTATGGACCAACAAGATTGTTGGGTTTTAATAAGGTCTTATACGTAGACCTGCTTACCTTGAATACAGTGTCAGTTAAGTGGCTTGCTTGTGGAGGCTCAGAAAAATAGAGAGAACACAAAGGAGGGCAGCAAAAAGCAGAGTGAACTCAATTTTTAGAGTGAGTAGAGGTGACTGGATCATAATCTATTAATATCATCAAGGTAGTAAGCTAAATGAAGAGAGGGAATTACTTGGTCTCAGATGGTAGGAGAAAGCAATCGCTTAAGGCTAAGGCAGGAAAAATTTGAACTAGATAATAAGGGCGGGGAAAGGAATGCTTTAAGCAGAGCAAGCGAGTGATGTTTTGGGGAACCTGAGGAAGAATTTGAGGTACCATCACTTCAGAGGTGTGAGATTTAAATTGGAGATGTGGCTGATAGGTTTTGGGATGAAAAAGATCACCAAAAGTCTAGAGTTAGGCTAAGTGGCACAGGCAGGGTCGACTTAGCCTATGTTTTGCAGTTGTGATGCAATGTAGGGAGTGACTGTCGCCTTGACCAGCTTTTTAAATGTTGTCTGTACTTCCACAGCCTGTTCATAGACGTTACTGGGGAATGGAAGGAAATCTGTGCAGGAAGGGAGTGTAACAGAATAGAACTATAATAGTCAAGTGGCTTGTAATTTATACCAGCAACTATCTGATAATTTGGCGAGGGTTTTTTTGAAGTCAGTGCAGCTTCTCAGTATTGGATGATGTGGGCAAGGGGAGTAGTGCAGTGATAATGACTTTGTGATGCTGGAGGAAATGGCTTCAGACTGTGCTTTCAACCTGACTGATGCCTTTGCGTTACGGATGATAAGGTTTGCCATAAAAACTGGCTTGGGACAGCAGGGAAATCTTGTGTCCTCTTAAAGCTTTCAAGTATTCACATTGAAACTCAGTACAGCAATATGTTAAATGTATTTAAAATAATGTGGCTTGTTCTGAGGCAGTGTCACAGTTTATACCAACCGCAACACTGTTTCTGGCAATTCAGAAAAGACAGTTTCAAGCAGTCGCTAGTGAGAGTCAATGAAATGGAACAACCTCTTAAAAGTTTTTGTCTTCCTCCTCTTGTTCTCCTGCTTATAGTATGTCTTCCCCTCTCAGACCTGGTTTATCTCTGCATGATTTGCTCTATGCATCTTTCTCTTGGGGTCTGGAATATATCTCTCTCTCTCCTGTGATTCAGTTTCCTTACAGTTTTCAGAAAGTCCTTGTTGGGTAATTAGATGATTCTGGGACATTGCATTGTGCCAGTTTTGAAGATATGTCGCTGTTAGAGTCAGAAGGGACTGTTCGATCATCTGACCTCCTGCATAAGATGGTTACAGAATTTCAGTTGTTTTTAGGGCTAACTTCTGTCTGAACTTCAATAAGTGGCACTTGTTGTCTGAGGCGACGATTTACTGAAATACAGTTGCTACTACACCTTGCAGTGCTCAGGGGAGGCATCAGAAAAATCTGGGTTTTAAGATAACGCCTTTCTGTTTAAACATCTTTCGTGTGCAGCTGCAGTGTGTACTGCCTTACGATGGAGCAGAAGACAGGGTTCCTCTGCATCCCAAATGCCTCCGTTCCCCACGGTACAGAGTAAGACAGATTGGCTTGATTATTCCATGTGCTTCTCTTGCTGCAGCGTTTCTCCATTACAAAAGCAGTTGTTCAGAAAGCGGTCCAGGGCTAGCTAATGGTTTGGAATAGCCAGTCAGGACAGGAATCGGGCTTTTTTTAATTAGGTATTAAAATATGTGGAATGGAACAGCCACTTGGTGGCAAAGCTGAACAGGAAGTAAAATGTGACTCTACTTTACAGAAAGACTTTAATTTGGCTGGCATTTGTGGGAGACCTGTGGGAAAGTGTCAGGATTATAAAGGGACACTGGCTTCTGCCTGCAAGGCCATGTTTCTCTTTGTAATTGTGTTCCTAAGTTCCTACAATCGTAGCACAACTTGTGTTGCTAATAAAAATTGTTTGATTTCTTGAACATAAGATGTACCCAATCGATCAGCTTTGCTTTCCCCATGAGGTGAGTTGGGGCAATGTGAACGCCTCTTCCAGAGTCTCTAGCAGATTGAGCGACAATGCTGCATGAAAAAACTTCAGTAACAAGCTGAAGAGCTTAGGTGGAGTTCTGTAGTTCTCTCACTCCCTAATGTAGGTTTTGGTATTGTCCTAAAATGACAAGGGCACATGCTCGCTGCTTTAATGAGGCGAGATGATATATGTTAGAAAAATGGTTACCCTAGGGTAACTGCTAGCTAACTTCTCTTTCTAGCTGTTGTTACTAAAAACAAAATAAAGGTCATTTAAATTATTTTTTTATGTTTTAAAGAGGTGTGGTTTGTAGGGAGACACCGTTTCAGATCAACCTAATGTATTGAAGCGGGGCTGGGGAGTGGAACCCAGCAAGATTTCATCTGTATGAGCCTGTTCTTCAGGTGATGTCTGGATATGCCTGGAAGTGTTTCAGCTAGAAGCTGATAATGTCTCCTTCCGGCACAGCATCATAACAATAAAATTATGCTATGCTTTTTCCTCAACCAGAGTTCTGACTGCGTCAGCCCCTTTCACTTCATACCCCAGGAGACAAGAGGCATGTTGGCTGCGGGATCATGAGGGAAGTGAGCAATTGAAAGATGTAAGAGGCATCTCTCTTGCAATTGCACTTCAGGTGAGGTGAAGAGGTGATTCTTGACAACACTCAGCAAGGTCTCGGGCTCCCTGTGTGTTTGGAAATGTATGGACAAATGAATTTCTTTTGTAATACGAGTGCGTATCTGCTGTTTCACGCTGTCAGGCATTCAAACTGCATTTATTACCAAGCTTCTCTTGATTCCAAGTCACTGACTGAATTCATTCCCCCCTCCTCCTTATTCCAGCAAATCTACTTTAAGCTAATGCTAAATCAGTAGGAGCAGCATTTACTTCCTGCCCTTCCTATCCCATGCTTTCGCTGCATATTCTGCATGGATACGCCTGCGTGCTATTGAAGCAAACGACCTTTTGTTCAGTTTAAAACCCAGGCCCTTTGCATCAGTTATACAGTGACAGACATTTGCAGAACATGTCGCCTGAAGTTGCAATTCCTGCTACTGGAAAGCTTGGTGATGCATCTAAAATAGTCATCCAGGATTTCTTCCATGATAATCTAATGTATCCCAGCCCTCTTTTTGCATGCACGTGAACACTTTATTTATGGACATGGAATTAGCAGAATTCTGTATTTCCAAAACTTTGGAGTCTTTCAAATGTCATTAATGAATAACCCAAGGATTTATGATTCTGATTCCCTTAAAATTTTCAGTTGCTTCCTTGAAAGTCGTTACAATGATGTTTCATTCAAAGTTTCCTGCTTGGGCTTTCTTGGCCATGCAATAAAAAAACAAGGTCAAACCAAGCTCTTGTGTAACCCATCAATTTAAATCTATTTTTGCTTGAGCCGTACAACTTTTCATGCTCAAGATGGCAGATACTCACCTCCGATGTCTTCCTTTTCCCTTGGACCTCAGTGAGGCAAAAACCTAGTCCTTGCTATTGCCTCTGAGTGGCTTTTCTTCCTTGAATTCCTGATCTATTGTGTGAAGTAGTTTGCACAGCTCAGTACAAGTAATGCACAAGCTGAGATGCAAAGCAGCAACTCTGTAGATACAGACATATTTAATGAAATGCAGTACATGTATATACTTAGATGTTTGCTAGATTGTTGGCTTTGTTGGCAGATGATGCCCAGAGAAGCTGTGGATGCCCCATCCCTGGCTGTCTTCAGGGCCAGGCCAGACGAGGCTTGGAGCAACCTGGTCTAGTGCAAGGTGTCCCTGCCCATGGCAGGGGGGTTGGAACTAGATGGTTTTCAAGGTTCCTTCCAACCCAAACCATCTGATGATTCTATGATATTTCAGTGATGCCAAACTCAGAGATTTTTCGTTTGGGGTTTTGGAGGCTGGTTTTTGTTTTGTTTTTTTAAACCCAGCTAATTGCTGTGATCTCGACTACAGCACAGTCTTACAGCCAACCTGTGCTGGTGCAATTGATAGAGTGACTTGGAGGAACGATGATTAAATTAACAGCTGGAGAGCAGGAACTACTTAGTTTTTTCATCAGTAAACTTAATGTAATATGGAATAGTCATGAAGAATGACCAGATGTGCTTAGATTTAGTACCGTTGTACCAACTTTTCTACCGATGTGTGAAGCCCTCTCTTACGCCCTACATAGGGTTGGACCTATTGCTGTACACAAAACGTGTGCGGTTTGTACGTGCTGGAAGGGCTGTGGCCTGCTGCGTGTGCCAGGATGAGGCCAGCGCGGCAGTGCAGCTGCCTCCCCGTGCCGCTGCGGGGGTGGCAGGAGGGGACAGCTAGTGCTGCGGCACCCAGGGCCATCAGTCCTGGCTGCCTCCTCTGTCCACCGTTCAGCTCCGGCGGTGGAACAGAGATGTTTGGCTGAACTATCTGGTGCTGGGAGCTTGCGGTAACCTGTGCCCAGGGTTTTCCTTGGGGGCAACTTGTTTCTCCTTCACCTCCTGTCCCAGGGGCTGCACCCAACGTTGTTCGAGAGGCGAGGCCGCGGGCCTCTCCCAGGGGGGCTGCAGGCGCGAGGCACCCCGGTGCGGGAGCGGGCGCGCG
>NW_010231768.1:0-14712 GCF_000690775.1 Eurypyga helias | reverse complement strand
TGTGATTCTATGAAAAAAAAAAAAATCCCAGAAAAAAACAAGTAAAAGAGAAAAAAAGAAATATTAAAAAAACCCCAAAACAAACATAAAAAAGGAGAAGAGGGGAAAATGAGTAAAATGAAAAGCAAAAAAAAAAAGAGTACTGGTGCAGAAGAAGCAAAACAAACAGCAAACCCACACACCCAGGGGCAGATGGGGGGCTGAGGTGTAAAAGTAGGTGAAGCAGCAAAACTGCCCCTGCAAAGCCCCTGCCCAAAAAGTAATAAAACCCAAACCCAACCCAAAACCCCACAAACAAGCCATGACAAATGAAAAACAGCAGAAAAGTATACTGACCTGCGAAAAAAGCACTGTAAAACTTGGCCCCAAGGCCCCAGCTCAAGGCAGAGCAACCCTGATCGGGGTCCCCCTGCATCACCCCAGAACAGGGAGTCACTCAGTGTGAGCCCTTGGCTATTTCTAGGACCAAGAGCAGGGCAGATTCTGGGGGTTCTGGCTGCTGCCCCGCTCTGGTGCTCGTAGTTTGTGTAACATGGAAACAAGCAGGCAAATATTGGGGGTACACCACTGTGATGGGGGGGCATCGCTGTGATAGGAGATACTGCCATGATATGGGTGATCGCTGTGTCGGGGGACATCGCCGTGTTGAGAGACATCACTAGGATGAGGGGGTCACATCGCTGTGATGGGGGGCACCGCTGTCAGCTCTCTCTCTCATGGGGTGGGGGTGCCAAGCAGGAAGGCCCATTCCCAGGGCAGGGGCCCAGGCCCAGTGGGAATACCATGAGAGAGGCCTAGCACTGGGAGGAAACGTGTCCATTGTGGGCTCGGTACCTGCGGGTGGCCAAGGGGATCTGCCTGGGTAGCCCATAGGCCAGACACGCCAGGCATGAAAACAGCCCCAGTGAGGAAGGGCCTGAAAGCTTCCCTGCTGTGCGGCAGCCTCTGTATCTGTCTGTCTCTACACATCAGCTGTATGTTTGAGGCTGTGCATGCAGCCTGGCAGGCAGGCGTGCTGGGTGGA
The DNA here is from genome assembly GCF_000690775.1 of Eurypyga helias. Taxonomy (NCBI): domain Eukaryota; kingdom Metazoa; phylum Chordata; class Aves; order Eurypygiformes; family Eurypygidae; genus Eurypyga; species Eurypyga helias. The sequence continues at coordinate 13,688 of NW_010231768.1, read as the reverse complement.
GCATGGTTAATCCTTGCCCAGCAGCTCTGCTTGTGGACTGAAAATTGGGCCAGTGCTTGGGGCCTGCATGGGGTGTCTGCAAACTGAGCTTGGCCTCAGCGATGGACTCATTGCTGAAATGGGACTTGTTGGAACTGTGGAGCGGCTGGTTTCTGGTTTCTCCCTGCACTCTCCCTTGCCTGAAGTGGGCGGCTCTCGCCCCAAACGGTGGGGAGCTGGGGGATGCCCTGCCAGGTGAGGGATGGCTGGGCACAGCCTGGTTGTGTGGTCTATGCCATGGAAAGGCAGCGCTGTGCGACCCTGAGGCTCTAAACCCCATTTCACCAAGCCGCAGCATTGGATGAAAAGCACTGTAGGATAAACTGTAGGATAAACTGCCCCGAGCTGCTTTGTGACTGTTGGAAACACTTTGGGAATCAGAAAAATCCCCTGGTTTCAGGCAAAGGGCTTTGTCTGAAGCAGCCATGGGGATGCAGTGGGAAGGAGCCAGCCCTCGGTAGCACCATGACACCAGGAGCCTCTGGGCCAAGGCTTCATCCTGTTTTCCTCTTCTGGCCCCCTTGGAGCAGGTCACAGCCTTGGGGCTGAGGTATGGCGTCTGCGCCGGGGGTTTCTCTGCAGCCATGGATGCTTGGAGGGGCCAGGGTTGCTGGGGTTGGCTTGGGGCTGGGCTTTTCCTCAGCAGGACAGGGCAGGGTCTCACCATGGTGGGGAAGGCCAGGTCCTGGTGCGGCTCCCTGGCTGCTGCTGCCCCAATGCCCAGGGGTCCGAGAGGAGCTGGGCCCAGACTCGCACTGAGTTTCACTGCAACGTTACTTAGGCTAGGATTTAAGTGAGCTAGCTCGTTGAATGTGGTATACCTATGAGTGTGGATCTCTTTGGTAGGTAAATTAAGCCCTTTGTGTTTAAATTCTGCTCAAGATGATGAAAAAAGAGGTTAGATACTGATGTCAGAGCTATTAGGGACTTGCAAATGTGTTGACAGGCAAAACCAGTGCAAAACCAAAAGACTCGGATCCCAAAAGCAATGGCCATTCCTGAAAACGCAACTTTGCATGTTTGTAGTAGGAATCAAGGGTTGAAAAAAGCAGCCTGAGATTGTAGGATAAGAGGTTGTCCTTCAGAAACCACCACAGGGAAGGGAAGTTAAAACAAAACTGTTGTGTCACAGCCTAAAAATAGGCATTTTTGTCTGCAGCTACAACTGGAGTTGCTGCTCTTTCCAGAAATGTTGCTGAAAACTCCTAGAGAAATGTGGGAACTTGCTAGAAGATGAGAAAATTCACAAACTGTCTCTCTTGTTTCTTTCTTTGTCACTGATGCCTTTATGCTGAGTGAACACAGATGTCTACAGTGACATTACTCGTGCATCTGTAGATAGCTTTGTAGGTGACATCTTTCTGGCTGCTTTGAACAATAATGACCAAATAATGTGGTATTTCCCTGTGTTTCTGTTCTTCACAAACAGAAAAAAATACTGGTCACATCTTTTTCCTTTCCAACCAAAGAATAGGGAAAACTTGCGACATCAACAGTGATGGCAGCAAAAACTGCTCATCAGGTCAGGCAAGCATCCTTCTTATGTCAAGGAAAATAACCTCCTCTGCCCAGCCTTCATGGCTGTTACATTATCTTTTTGGAGGTGGTCCTTCCTAAGAAGCATGTATGTACCACTTCTTTCTTGGCTGCAAGCTGTATGTAAGTTTTCCTTACAGAGCAGAGCCAGCTCTTCTGGAGCTCTAAAGAGGCATATTTTACAAAGGCATATATTTTAGCTTATCTCAGAGTTCTGAAAGGATTTTTGTTGATCTGAGGGACCAATCAGTCAGACATGGAAAAGAGTGCCTTCATGCATTGTGGTAAATGATTTATGAACCCCAGGTTTTCATGGCATATTAAAAATTCATATGAACATTAAATTTAAAATTTAAGTATCTGAACTAGCTGAAGCACTTCTTCAGGCTTGTAATCAGGCAGATATATAGCAGTATACACAGCAAGGGAGACTTGGGACTTGTGTCAAGATCATCAGATGTAATACGTAGCCAACTCTCGTTGACAGTGCCTAAATCTGGTCCTTGGGTAAACACCTTGGTCTCTCCTTTTAATCATCCAAAGACAGAATATGTCAGTAATGTGTGTTCACTTTCACACAGCCTGATTTTGCTTATACTTAAGCTAAATTTCTTTAGGCAGATTTGGACTGATAGCTAGTGACAACTTAACTAGAAAGCACTGCTGAATGTGAGTGGTGGTAGTGAAATCTGACCGGGCATTTGCTCCTTGCTATCTTTCAGGGTTTGGAAGCAGCATAAAACAGTGATATTGCCGTTGATTGTCTATTCTAGTCAAATCCCATAGCTTTGCTGGGGCTATGTTCTTCTTACTTGACCATAGTAATCTGAACATTAAGCATGTGCTTCAATGTAGTCTGTTGAATTAGCCTTTTAGGAGACAGTATAAGGCAGCCCTGGAAGGCAAGTCGTGCCACCTTTTTTGAATTGGGACAAAATACCTTGTGGAACTGTCTGTCCCCCTCTCTCCTTCCCTGCTATCCTTATGGGAGTCTGGACTGTTAGGTAGGTAAGCATACCTGGTCAAACAGGTAGCTTTAGATACCAAGTGAACAGAGGACTCTATCAGAGATGTGCTTTTTTTTTTTTTTAATTGAGAACTAAAATAGGAATCTGTAATGTCCTACTTTTGAATAATAACAAAATATTGGCAAGTAAACTGCTAAGAGAAGAATCTGCTAGTATTCTCTTAAATTCTTAACAAATTAAAATTATTGACAGTGGAAGTAAAGCGAGTGCTCCATTCATCGTCTAAAACTTTTATCGAGATGGCAAATCAAATATCTTTTTATGTGTGCTTATGGGATTTAATTTGCTAAAATCACTTCTCTGAAATTCCTGGAATGAGAAGGCTAATAAACTGAAATACTTCAATGCTGCCAAAAGGAATGGCTCTTTAAACATTAGGCTTGAGAATTTGTGGGGGCTGGAGAGAAGCTCAAAGGGTTATATTGTCTTCATTGTATTTAATTCTGAAATTCTAGGGAGCGAGTCTTCTAATACATAGGTGTTACAGTTTTGAAAGAACTTAGACAAAGGAAAATGAAGATATTTACAAATCAAGCCTTCTTACATAAGAGAGAGAAAGCAGTAACTGATATAAATATAATGTAAATGTTTATATTTCAAATGTTTTCTGCCAGACTATACAAAATATCAAATATTCAAAGATATTTAAACGAATTGCTTACCTGACTCCAGATGGTAAAGAGTTGGTCCTTGTTGTAGAAGTGAACACAATCATCACAAATATGTGAATAAGTAGAAAGGAACACACCCCGTTCTGTAACATAATTTTATACCTCATGTCTTGTCCTAGGCTGTGTGTCGGTTTGAGGCATCTCCTGTTAAGAAGGAGCTGCTTGTGTCAAAGAAGCTACAGGTAGATGGAGGTATCAGATATTGCACCTTAGTTCTGAGAGAAGGTGCTCTGATTGTCACAGGAATGGCAGTTCTCCTCCTCCTGGCTGATATCCTGTGCTTTTTTGATGTTGTCTTTCTCTCCATGGAGTCTTGTTATCTCTGGTATGAAGGTTCAGCTAGATAGAGCAGAGCAAAATAGCCAAGGCTACTTTATAATCGTGGGACTGCTGACTGATGCTATACTCTTTGTATGCTATAAAGTGATTCAGATGATTAGATGATGAGTAGAGCTTGAGAGTCTGTTTAGAACAGAAAAACACAGTGAAATGAACAAGTAAGACACATCTACAAAGCAAAAACATTTCATTTTTAACAATACCAAACAGAAACTAGGGCAAATACATGACTCTTGGAGAAGAGCACTGAAAATGTCCGATGAATATCTCTTTCTATTACAGTAATGAACAAATTATTTAAAGCAAACTCCTATAATACAAGCGAGCTACTAATGCTGCAGTATAGATGGCTAAAATTGTATTAAAATCCAACAAATTACATGCTTCCACAAAGATGTGCAGTTAATCTCTATGTAGTATGCCGAGGAAAGCCAGTCAAGTTTTTAGTCATGCTGCTTGTAAGCATTTATTAAAGCAGCACAAGAATCTCAACGGGCACCTCCCATTAGTAGCATGTGCAAATTTGAGGACTGAGTCTGGTCTTGTGATTCTTACCCTGAGTCAACCAAAAAAGAACATATTATTTTGGAAAGAATAGGACTCATAAATCTAAACAGCCCTATATTTTGCCATCTGATCTGCTCTCTGAACTCCAGCTGAATAGGTGTGAGTAGATCTCCTATTGACTGAAGGGATCTTAGACATTAGCTCAAGTGAAGATCCTAGGGCTCAGTTCAGTGATGTAGTATAGACTTCAGTGCCATTTGTGGTGATTTAGGGGATGCTGACAGCCCTCCAGAAACTGCTGCAGAAGGGCATGGCTCTTGGAATGGTTCCCGCATTGTATTGTCCAGTCCTGTGGGGATATTTCATATGCACAGGTGTCTCTAAACTGAGATACCTTCCTCTGTGAGGAAATACTTGTCGCTCAGGTTATGTAACTAAACATATCTTCAAACAGATGGCTCAGCCGCATCCATCTGTCTGATTTAGGGGGAATCGTGTACATTGCCCAAGTGTAAGTGCAGGGATGTGCTTATCAAGCTCTAAAAATCTGCACCGTGGATGCAGAACTGGTGCACAGCAATGTGACAAGTGTGACTGGTAGTGTTTAAACTGGTAGAAACAAAGCAATGTACTATGTAAGCATATCCAGAGAAGGTAAAGGCTGCATTCCAGTATGAAGACAGTCATGAGATTGCTGTGAGGATTGTGACAGGTACATGATCAGCATGCGATTCAAGCAGAAACACATTTTCTATCTGTAGAAACAGGAAAGTAGAGCTGGAATGTTCTTGCTGCACTGTTCTTTTAAAGCAATGGCTTTAATCCACCTCCATTTCCTCCTCCTGGTTTTCAGTTAACTCATTGCTTTCCACACCTGAGCAGCTTTCAGAGCTTTCAATCTCTCGTTAAGGCCATTAGCAATTGCCTCAGTGGCATCCATGGGGTCTGGAAAGAAAAATTTGGTTTACAGCAGTTCTTACACAGCTTTTGTTTGTGAGTGGTGAGCATGCCTGTACTGAAGGCACATCAGAGAAGCCATTGCCTGTGGTAGCCGGGCGTAGTGTTCTTTTCAGGTAAAGAGGACCTAGGTCTGCATCTGTGCTGGCAAGGATGAAAAACATTAGGGGCTTGGGCTGAACCACTGTGCTCCAATTGTCCAAACTGTTCAGCTGTTAGCATGCTTCCTGTGATATTTTGGCAGACGCCAGTTAGGATTTCCCCACACAATTCCTGATCTTGGCTTGGAGGACAGCACAGGCTGGGGATTTTTCCTAAAAGGCAGTTCCCTGCACACCGTCCCATGAAATAACACTCTGCATCATGGCCAGGGTGTTGGGGTGCCATGGCCTGTTTGGTTAATTGGTTTGAGCGCAGCATAGCATAGCTCAATGCTCTGACTGCTACCCCTCCCTGCTACAGATCAGCCATTGCCCTTCAGTTCTTTGGTGCAGTTCCTATCAGAACACAGAGATCACAGAATCACAGAACACTTTGGGTTGGAAGGGACCTTAAAGACTATCTAGTCCCCCCCCCCCTGCCATGGGCAGGGACACCTTCCACGAGACCAGGTTGCTCAAAGCCTCATCCAGCCTGGCCTTGAACACTTCCAGGGATGGGGCATCCACAGCTTCTCTGGGCAACCTGTTCCAGTGCCTCACCACCCTCTCTGTGAAGAATTTCTTCCTGATATCAATCTAAACCTCCCCGCTTTCAGTTTAAACCCGTTACCCCTTGTCCTGTCACTACAGGCCCTTGTAAAAAGTCCCCCTCCATCTTGTAACCCCTTCAGTCACTGGAAGCTGCTATAAGGAGATGATGACCTAAAGTTTACTCATGCTCAAGGAAAACATTTTACACATCTTTTTGATGTAAAGGTTTTTTGGGGGACTGCATTTTAACCACATCTTTCTACCCCTCATGTCAGGTGCTTTTCCTGCCAGTGATCACTCTCTCAAGGCCTAAGAGCTCCAAGTGAGATCACAGAGAACTGTGTTAACTTCTCCTCCCCTCTGGTGATGTTAGCATAACAACAGGTTGTTTCCAAAGGAGAAATCTGGAAGTCCTTGGGAAGTGAGCTCTATGGGTAAGTCTAAAATTTTTAATCATTTCAAAGTCTATTAAAGGTCTGTTACGCATTTTGGGTAGTTTTACCAGTATTAGAATCTCACTTCAGAGACAAGGAAAGTGAACCCACAGCTTCAGTAAACTAAAGAATATGCATTTTCAAGTCAAGAAGTGAAGTTCCAATAGATGAATTTTTCTGAAAAGAGAAACAAGTGTTGTCAGTAAGTAAGAGGAAACCTCTGGAAAAGTCCCAGCTGGAGACTGCAGGCAACTCCTTTCAAAATCCAGTTAGATCTGTAATTCCCTTTCCCAGTACTAAAAACTGCCAGCTGAGAAAGCTATAGCGAGCAAGATAGCAACTCAGTAGTTACTGCCCCCCCTGCAACTGCAGGGAGTTCCGCGCTCCAGCATAAGAGGGAAGGCTGGAAGTGAGCTATTGCCTGGAATGAGGAAATTTCTGAGTGAAACTGTGTTCTTTTCTACCTAAACCTCAAATAGCCTGAAACTGCAAGGGGCTGGAATGGTAGTTCATCAGTTTGTCAGGATTTTCCCCAAGATTATTCTCCTTCCTGGACAACATATTGAAAAGTTTCAGATATGGAAACAGAGTAAGCTTACCAGAACCTAATAATTTACTTAATTCCTATGCTGAGCACAGCCAAGAGGTGCTTTCACATGCCTGTCATTCTCTGGTCTGGGAAGGAGGCACAGGGCAGGAGGGATAGGGATTTAAGAGAGTAGATTTTGGGTAGAACATGTTCTTATACCCCCCAAAGCCAAATTTTGAAGGGCTTTCTGATCTCTTAATCAGCCATCTATCACAGCATTGGCTAGAGACTCTCTTTGGTGAACAACATATTGTTTGAAGTTAGAGATGGCCTTCGAGGTGCTCTTCAGAATGACATGTCATTGTTCTTCAACACTCACTTCCATTTCCACTTGCGTTGCTGGATCTGAGCTTCCTCTTGCTGACAGGAGGGCGCAGAAAGGTCGATTCTGGAATGAAGTAGTTGAGAGAGAAGTTTTTGTTGAGAGGTGATATGCATAGTTAAAGATTTGCACATCCCATCCCCCTTTTAGAGGACCCATAAGAATGATAGGAGTTTTTCCCAAATCTGAAGAAGGTCCTACTTAATTTTAGGTTAATTGTTATGGGAGTGAGAAAAAGGCACCCTTTTGACTAAGTCTCTTGTTCCAGACTGAGAGGACTCTGCAGCTCTTCAATGTAGGCTCTTTTCTTGGATTTATTTTTAGTAAGGTTCTCTTCAATTTTTTTTTTAAATTTTTTTTTCTAAGTATCTTTTCATAAAACTAAATTAAACTTGCAAAGAAGGGAGAGAAAATCAGTTTGATATTTACAGTGAAGCATAAGACATTTCACTTTGTTACTTTAACTTAAAAATGGACAAAGGTAAAGGAACGGAGAAAAGGCTCTGGAACATAATGGATTAATGAGCCATCTCTAAGAACTGCTTCCAAAAAAAAACTCCCTTCCATCAATATTTTTTTAGATACAAAGGAGCAGAAGAAACACCTTCAGCTTTTCACTGGAATAAGTATGCAGGAGGAATACCGTGGGAATAAGTTTAGAAATATTAAGAACTCAAATTCAGACTCCTTGATGTTAGCAGCTTTTCTTGCAAAAAAGACCTTTTTTCTCTACTTGGGATAGAAGTTCCTGCTATAGACTTATGCAGCTAACAGGAGACTCTTTTCCTATCCCCACCCCACTATGGATGAGAAAACAAACCCCAATGCATTGGATCAAGATGAGCATTTTGGTCTCTTTGGTCCTGACAGTTACAGGATGTGGGTATGTATGGGAAGAGTAGTCATCTGGTAATGGATCTTGGTCTGCTGTGAATATGGGGAGGCTGTGGACACACCATCTTTCAGTGCTGTCCACTATACAGGTGCTTGTGGGTACTGCCAGCATCACACACACGCACTGCCTTTCAGTGGTGCATGATCCATTGCATGGAGGTGCTGATGCACATACACCTATTTCCAAACTGTGTGTGTCATGGTGTGCACAGTACATGAAATTGATAGCAGTCCTTGCATCTTTCATGCTCAGTAACACAGTCATCAGAAGACCCAGCTGTATTTTTTTCAAATTCTAAGTAGATTTGTAATGCACCGGGTAAACATCTGCCCTTTCAGAAACACAGTTTCACTTCTGCCAAAATAAGCATTAAGAATACTAATGCAGGTCAAGTAGTTTGCTGTTGGTATAAGCAACAGAATAAGTAACCTATAATTTGAATCTGAAATGTGTAATGAGTGGGTGCCACTGTACACTCTCAACAAAACAGAAGGCAGTGCGGAAATCCAGTAAATAGGTTCCTGAAAAGACAAAAGAAAAGAACGTAACAGCTGAGTTGCTTTTCTTGTGTTAGCTGTGTCACTGAGGTGGGAGAGCAGCTGTGGAGGTGAGTGGAGCCTCACGTAACGGACTGAAAGACCTATGAAACCTGACGAGAACAAAGAGGCCCTGAATCTCTGCGTGAACACTTCTGAGCCTGAGGAGCTGAGTCTGAAGGAAGCATACCACCTCCAGTTACCTGCATCTCCTGGGATAGCTGATCAAAAGACTGGTAAGAGCCTGTTAACAGAGAGCATAGAGTTGAATTTGCCACCACGTGTAGACAAAGTACCAAGGGTAGCACACATTTCTCTGAACAGTGTGCACTGCCCTCCTCTGATCTGTTTTAAGCTGTTTCTAAGTTGAATGGCAAAAACCATCTGGGACAGGGATCAGTGTCTAGAAAGTCAAGTTGAGCTCTGGCTTTTTCAAGGACTTCATGTGTGTTTTGGGACAAATAATTTGGTCTCCTGTAACACAATAATCATTAATAACTTGATAGAGGAAGCAAAGTTTATGCTTTCCGAAGAGAAGTAGGAGCATTAGAGGCCTGCAGATTCCTTGATCCAGAAAAGGACAAGGGTCTGTGTTTACTGCACTGTTCAGTCTGCGTGCCTCCTTTTATTTGTCTCTAAAGCTGAATTTCAGTTCATACTCGGGACATTCAGTGAAGTGCATTTTTATTACATGCTTCAATTCAGATCAAAATGTCAAAACACTATAGGGGAGTAATCTTTCCTAACTCTTAGCCACAGAGAGGAAATGCATATACTTGAAAAGCCTGTCCTTGTGAAATGTCTGCAGCTGCTTTTGCAGAGGCAAGAAATTTAAGTACTGAGTGCTTTGTTCTGCAAAGAGACTGCCATTGAATAATAATTAGTCCTCGTAAAGTAAATAAATCCAACTCTCCTTCCCTGCATGCCAAATAGGGTCTTATGGCTTCAGGATGCTGGGATGCAGCTCAGGGTCCGACAGTATGCTGCCCTAACATCTATAGTGAGTGAGTGTCAGCAGTCCTGAAACACTTGTGTTCCTCTGTCTCCAACATAGTTTGGCACAAAATTATGTCATGTTGTTTCTGTTTGACATCGTTATTTTATTAACAAGTGCTCTGTCCCTTCACTACCACAAAAAAAACCCCAACAACTACTTCTGCTGCTGAGAACTGACATTAAAAAACAAAGGAGAGGAAGGTTGATACCAGAATGAAACTCATCAAAGAAACTATATCAAAAAAAGTGTTCTCAGTGTGATTGATAAAGACAATGGTCTCTCTCTGTGCTCAACTTTCTTCCAAAATTTTGACTTAAATAAGTTTTGTTTCTTTATAACAAAGCTAAAATATGAATGAAATACAACTTACCAGTGTAGAGATTTTACCTACCCTTACTGTCCTTTGGCAACATTTTCAGCGAATATAATTCATGTATTTGGTCCATTTATGGATCTGGGGTTCGGAGTTGTGGAGAATGCTCAGTGGGTCTGACTACTTGGGTGAGGTGGGACATAGATTAAGTAAGGATGGCAGAACTGGCACCTTAAGAAGCCCTGGATCTTTCTGTGGATTTCTTGCATCTACTATTGCATTTCACAATTTTTTTTTCCATACTAGTGAGGTGAACATGAGTTGTCCTGTAAAGCTTGGTTATAATACTTAAGTATTAAATAATAGTGTTTAAAACTTATGCAACTTAATGCCTCATAATCTTCAAAGTACTTTACAGTCTTAACTAACTAATCCCCACAGCAGCTCTGCGTGGCAGGTTATGAAGGCCACACATTAAAAACTCTCCCACAAGATGAAATTGCCGGCATACTAAGCCTATGTGAAAAAATATCTGCACAGTTACGTCCCCCAAGCCATGAGTGCTTAGTTTTACTGGACTGTAACATGCCTTGCTTTCAATAAATTAGTTACGATCACAATTTTCAGGATATTTTTTTATTATTAAAACTCCAGAAAGCACATAAGCAGAGAATTTAATTTCATTTAAGAAATCAAGTTTGCTGTGCCAATCATTGCAACGATACTGTGTGGGAAAGAGGCAGTCTCTGAAGATACTGTGTGGAAAAGAGTCAGTCTCTGAAGACTGAAGCACTCAGGTGAGTAACTGCCATTTTTAGCCACTTCTTTTGAAAATGTGACTTTTGTGATATTGAGATTGACTGGCAAACAAAATATGCTTATACTCAATTTCACCGGAGGGTTTAAGTCTTCAGAGATGCCACCTCATTTAGGAAATAGTATGTTTTTCTACCTCAAATACTGCTTTTAGTCCACTGTAACAATGCCAACTTACTGATAGTGTCACAGACACCACTGGTTTCAGTTTTTGTTAGTTCTGCTGGAAAACTTTTTAAAACAACATTACAGTCTGAAGGTAACATTATAATTCTCTGTGAAGAGTTCACCAACAAAAGACGTAAGTTATTAGCTCATGATTACATCTCAAGCATCTCCATAGAAAATAATCCTCTGAAAAGTGTTTATTCTTTGTAATACTTAGCATAGAGAGGGAACAATGCCTTGGACTGGCGAGGCCTTCTTCCAAGAGACGCAGGTAGAAAGCAGATTAATTTGTCACAAATTTAAAAAGAAAAAGTCATTTTTCCCAACTGTCTACAGAGACAGCATTATTTATAAATGCAGTATGATCCTTCCCCTCCAAGACATCAGGCAAGTTAATGCCTTCCTTTTGCTTTTGTCTACAACTGTCTCTCTCTGTAAAGCTTGTAATTTTAAGCTGATCCTTTCCAAAAAGGAAGCCCCATGATATCACAAAAACTGACTCCAGTTCCTTCTTTCCCTTCTGCCTCAACCTGGAAACTTTTGTTTCCTTGTTTTTCACTCTTTGTTCCTGTCATTGTTTTCCTTCCTTTTCATTCTTTTTTCCACATTTGGAGCAAAATCACAAGTAATCTTTGAAGGAATAATCAGCAACCTCTGTGACCCTATGGTAAAAACCTTTACCTGATTCACTACTGAAGTGGTTATTTAAGGGGAAGTGTTTCAGACAGGCCAGGGAAATAGAAGTTTCCACATGAGAGCTGATAAGGGATGAGCAGAAAAGAGACCCTGGAAAGTAAAGGAAAAAATGGTTGGGAACACAGAAGGAAACATAATTAGCCCGTCTCACATGCTTGCCACTACATAATTTCAAATGCTCCAAATGGAGCCTGGTGTTCAGCAGACAAGCTCATAATTAAGTACAGGGTTGCAATGCACATGCACAAGAGGCCTAAATTGAGGTTTCATGGGTAGCCTTCTGGCTTTCTCAACCTCTGGCCACTTAATTTAGTAACCCAAATCCTTTTTAATATAGAAAAAAATTTGATTTTGATGAGGTCTTTTAGTTGTTTAGGGAGGAGGAGTTGTTAAGGACCTCAATTTATTATGTCATTGCATATGCATAGTACTTCAAGGGTAAAAGTATTCTTATTTTGCCTAAAATTGCATACCATGCTGAGACCTTAATACCTGTGGGTTTTTTCCTAAAGTGCATTAAGCTATATGACTAACACCTCCTTCAACGGCACCAGAAGCAGGAAGTCTGCCAGAGAATCTATAGGACCAGGAGATAATAATGGTTTTAAAGAGCATCCAGAAAATATTAGGTTGTAATGGGAAAGGCTGTGTGAATTCCCCACGGGGGAATTTTAAGAGAATCTATGTCAGAATCATTTTCTAAGGTGGTTAAATTTGAGGCAGTTGTTTCAAACTGAAGAGCTTTTTAAACAAGTCAATAATTATGTTGATGTGTAACATGGACCGGATGGTGTTCACACTTGAGGCATTTTTAGGAAACTCAGGTACGAAGTAGCTGCAGGTGCTGGACGATGAACTGTTACGTGTAGCCTTTTGCTGAAAACAGCTTGGTTCCCGGAGGCAGAATGAGGCAAATACAATGGCGTCTTTGCAAAAAAGATGTCTGAGAGAATCCAGGAATGGCAGACCCTAATTTTTTGCACCGGTTAATTTAGATGACACTATGTTATGGAATTTAATTAGCAGACATAATGAGGGAGTATGGGCTAACAGGGACAAGTCAACATAATGTTTGTAAAGGACAGTCATGTCTTATAGATCAGTCAAAGCTCCTTGAGAGAGTTAAGAAGGTTAATTAGGATTTAGCCAACAGCCCTGACTGTTGAATACCTTGACAGTAAAGACCAAGAGCTTCATCGTTGCTCTGTGACTTTGGCATATTTAATAATTATGTCTTCAGTGTAGTTTTTCTCAGCTTGTTCTTCTAATCTTCCTGCATCACTGTAGGGTTTTGGGTTTTTTTTTTTTTAGTTCAGATGGGATTGTCAAAATAAAAGCAATGCATGTTTCCGAGTCATTTTGACAGTTTTGAAAATCCCATCGGTACGCAGTCACGTTCCCGCTATCTTCCCCATCATCCTGTCTCCAGGTACATCAAAGCTGATTTGAGCAGAGGGTGACTGTAAACAGTCGGGTACCTTCGGTACTTCGTGCGACGCCGTGCCGAGATCGCTGCCTGTCGTACTGGCTTGTATGGTTTCATCGCAACCTTCCCTGTCTGTTAGCTCTTAGACACAACTGATAAAGTCTTGGGACAGGACTCTCTCTTTAGCCCCGTGCTTATAGCGTTAATCGTATTGGGGTCCTGACGCAAGGCTGGGTGTACGTGTCTAGCAAACACCTATAAATATACAAAAGTATATACAATCTGCCATTTTTAGACTGCTTGAACAGGAATCGGTGCTGGAGTGAAGGGGGAGGGTGGTGGTGTAAAAAATTATTCGCCCCCACCACTCCCGGGCTGGGCAACCTTGCCGGCAAGACCTGGTCACAGAGGTTAGCTTTGCGCTTACCCTTTAAATGAGCACGGGCTAATCCTCCTTGGCCGCTTATTATCGCCAGCACGGCTCCCATCACCCTCGCTTTAGAGGAGCTCGGGGACCCAGCTGCTCCCGCCGCCTTGACGAAGCATCCCACCATCATCATCTTCAGCAGCACCACCCTCCTCATCTCCTCGCGGAAGGCGCCCGAGGGATGCGGCGAGCCTGCAAGGAGAAGAGTTAACAGGGGAATTGATAACCCGGCCCTTTTTCCCCGCCTCCTCCTCCTCCTGACTGCGGGGGAGGAATCGGGATCGGCCGACCCGGGTCGGG
>NW_010231767.1:10321-10589 GCF_000690775.1 Eurypyga helias | reverse complement strand
AGCCCGCGGTGTCGGCAGGGTGGAGATGGCTCCCCAGCCACCCCTTGTACGCCAGAACCACCCCCGAGCAGGACCTGCCGGCAGCGGGGCCGCAAGCATTAGGAAGGGGAGGGCTCCGCACACCTTCGGAAAAAAAGAAGGAAAAACCTTTTTCTTTCTTTTTTTCCTTTACTCACAAGAAAGAAACCCACCCTCGGTTTTCCCTACGTTTTGCAAGGGAAGGAAGGGCGGTGTGGGGGGCGGTTGGGGTTTTTTAATCTCTGGGGAG
>NW_010231767.1:1940-10267 GCF_000690775.1 Eurypyga helias | reverse complement strand
GGCTTCATTTTGGTCTCAGATTAGACTCCTGAAGCAATGAATCTTCCATCACGGAGGCCATTACCAACAGAGTTTTCCGTCATTTTTGGACTGCTTTATCCCCGATTGCATTATCCAACTTATCTCCAACCTTCCCTCGGCTCAGCAGACCTACAGGCTTTTCAAATATTCATCGCCCCGAGACGCCAAGAGCTCAGCAAAGCCGGAGCTGCCAAAGCAGGGCGAGGTGGCCTGTGCAACGCGCCGTTCTGCCACCGCAGCGCCCTGCCTTCCGCTACGCCCCGCATCGGCGATACCTGTCCTAATCGACAAGATTTGCCCGGTTAAATAACGCCGCATTTAATAGTTCTTCCACGAAGATCCCCGAATCCCTTAGGAAGCCCACCCATGGCATTCACCGGGACCACCCCGAAGAGGACACGGCATCCGGGTTGTGCTCGACCCACGATGCTCGAAGGACCCCGCCGGCCCGAGGGGTCATTGCTGCGGGAAATGCAGGTGGTTCAGTCACCGCAGCAGCCCGAGTCGCCTCCGTCCCAATTAGCAATTTGACATCGGGTTCCAATTAAGAAGCCAGCCGGGAAGGTGAGTGCCTCGGACAAGGGGTGAATCTTGCGACAAGGGTCGTACCTCAAGAACGCTGAACTATTTCCCTGAGATTGGGGCTGATGAAGCCAGCCGCAGAAATCTGCCGCAGCAAATTAGCGCTCGACAGCCCGAGAGATACCGAGTAACCCGAGGAGGAGGGCGGCCGCGGCTCGAGGCGCGTCGCATTCGGCGGGGAGAACGCCAGCACTTCAGATCGCATTAAAATCCTGCGATCCATTAGGATCTGAAATTACTGTATGCAAATTGTGATAATTTAACGGCATTTATAAAATCCGAGTTAAAAAGTCCATGAATATTGAAAAATGCTTAAGTGCTAAGTTAAATGACAATTTTGAAAACACACTAAGGAGATCTGATCGTAACAAACCAGTCCCATGAAATACCATATCTATCATCAACTTTTTAATTACCAATTGATCAACATGTAGACAGCGTAATAGCTTTCAGCTTTTAATTACTGAACTATCAAAATTCCAACCAAAAAAGGAACCTCCAGAGATGAAACTGTAATGCTTGATTATTCATTGCTACATAATGAATGATTTGTTTTTAAACAAGATGTCAAGTTCCTCATGTAATCCATCTGGATGTGCGACTCTGCAAAGCTCACACTGCCCATACTAAGTACTCGGGGCTCCTACTCTCCCCTTGGCTCCTCACCCCACAAGCCAAGATTTTCTCTTGGTTTCTCCCCCTTAAGGCAAAACAGTCGTGAACGAACGGGCTGAAAGGCAAAAAACCTGCCAAAGCGCGCTACGAATCCAAGGAAGCCACTCCATCTCCCGCCAAGGGACAGGTTTTGCCTGGGAGGGAAAAGATACTCCTTCCAACTTGCCTGTACTCCCAAGGAGGCAGCTCTAAACCGAGGAACGCACCCGCGGAGCCGTGGGCACGCAAGCACCGCTTCGCGTTTCACACGTACAGCGCTGCGCGGGAGAACCGGCGCCGTCAGAACTGGGATGCAACTCCCAGCTTTTCCTCACGCAGCCGGAGCGAGGTAGGCAAGGCTTTAAACGCTAGTGCCGCACAGAAAAGAACGCTGGGACGGGGAGAGACTGTTTATCCCTGCCCTCAATTCAGCACGGCCCGTGTTGCGAGTGGCTGCAGGCCCGGCTGCCGTACAGCGCTGCGCGGGAGAACCGGCGCCGTCAGAACTGGGATGCAACTCCCAGCTTTTCCTCACGCAGCCGGAGCGAGGTAGGCAAGGCTTTAAACGCTAGTGCCGCACAGAAAAGAACGCTGGGACGGGGAGAGACTGTTTATCCCTGCCCTCAATTCAGCACGGCCCGTGTTGCGAGTGGCTGCAGGCCCGGCTGCAGGACTGTCATGGTTTACTCCGGCTAGCAAAATACCACGAAGCCGCTCTCACAAATCCCCCTTATCAGTACTGCTCCCTGCATCCAGGAACACAGCTTCCTAGCAGCCACGGTAAAGAGATTTAACCCTTTCCTGGCTGAATCCAGCACAAGGCCCCGCTGCAGGCCCAGGGTTTCCATCCCCGGCACCTGGCCATGCCAACCCATTGCCGCCTGGAATCCCGTCCCCGCTGTTCGCACCGGCAAACCTGGGGTGGGGTGGGGGTCCGTGGGTGCGCAGAACCGGTCACATCCACGCTCCACCTCCACACGCAGCACGACCCGCTCCTCGCTCCCCGCGTGTTTCGTGAGGCAACAACCGCACCCCTTAAATTACCCCCAAACCTCACATTACACCCCCCAAGTTCTCTCTTTCACTGGTGGAAGGCGCAAGAACCCAAGATTTAAGGCTGCAGAGAGCCCTCTGCAATCCCCTCCCCCTGGAGAGATTTCTGCCAAATCCAGGCTTTTTGCATGAGGAGAGGCATCTCCCAGAAACACTCCTCTGGAAAGGCAAGGGATCTAGGTAGGTACGTAACGCCTCCTGGAAGCAATGCCACGAGACGAGGAGCAGAGCGCGTGCAGTCAATCAACACGAAAGCGCCAGCAGATAGATAAACCACTTGTTCCTCCAACATCCCTCATCCCCAGCCCCTCACGTGCCGCCTCACCGACGTTTCTTCCACATCGCGGCACCAGTTCCCCCAAAACCGCCAGGCAACAAGAACCCTTTTGTCTTCCTTCGCCGCGGAACCCCGGCCATGGCCAGACGGACCGCGCGCCACAGCGCTCCCCACCGCACCTTGGGCGGGATTCCTACCCGGGAACAGCAGCTCGGATGTCACGCGCTTCCCTCGGGAAGCTTGCACAGATCTTCACGTAAGAAATTCAGTAACCAGTCCAGTAGCTGTAAGCACTTCTGACAACAATATCTATCAACACCTCCCGTGTTTACAACTAAATCATGTAAATACAAGTCAGCTCTCCTCCGCATGCTGATAATCCCGACAAATGATGGCGGAAAAAAAGCCTCTCCGAGGGGAGACAGAACACGCGGAACCACGCAGGGTGAGAAACAGGCACCTTCGACACCACTGAGGGCAGCGAGACTCCAGGGCCGCTCTGCGCGCGGAGCCGAAGGAGGCACCCAGGGTGCCCTGCCCCGGTCCATGCATCCCAGCAGTAATCCATGTACCGCTTCCCAGAGTTCAGCTTCTATTAAACAGGGTCCATGCATCTCCCAGAAAAACACGACGGGTCGCTTCAATACCTCCTCTCTCTCCGCCTTTGAATTCCTTATAAATCCCAGGTACCAATTTTAAATGAAAAGAGCAATTTCAGAGGCGCTTTTCTCCTCCCCAGGACCTACCAGTTTATTATGCTTATTAAGCCGACAAAAAAATCACTCTGGAGTTGGCCCATTCCAACGCGGCTTCTGCAGAGGCTTAGGCAGGCCATTCCCTAGATGTCCATAAATCACCCAGGCAAGGAAAAGTGCCTCTGCAAGCCACTTGATTGTTCTGGCACAACGGAACCACCGAGTTATTACAACTTTCCCATCGTTCTGGATTGCCTCTTCAACGGGCACCAGCTTCTCCGGCTGCTACAACGACATTCCACTTAAGAGCAAAGAGGAGCTGCATTCCCAAAGGTTTCCCCAGCGAATTTAGTGCCCGGCCGCAGCGTCAGCTTCATCCTTTGGGCAGTGAAATCCAGGAGAAGCAGGGAATAATCCACATTGCTTTTCACCACCATCCCGCCGGTCTGTACACACCCACCCATGTCCCCATTAATTCCAGCGCTTATGAAAGGGATAAATCCTTTCATCCCACGAGCAGAGAAAGCCCGCTCCATGGCCAGCCCGCTGGGCGCTGCTCAGGAAAAGGGGCAGATGACCAGGCTTAAAATAGCTGACTAATCCTTCTTTATGTACCGCAGGACAATTTAAGCAACTCCCTGCTTCAGGACACTTCGTTCTGTTTTCCTGCCCTGGCAGCCTCGCACATAAACCCAACGAAGTCAGGGTCGCGGGGGTGTGAGGGAGAGGAAGAAACGGTGGATTGGGAATACAGCAAGTAGTCCGAAAGGTACGTATCCTCGCAGGGAATAACTTTTAAAAGTCAATCTACAGGAAACACTGAAACCAGTTTAAGGGCAGCCTCCCCCACCTCTAACAGGAATGAGATCAACAGACCCCTCCGACCCCAACACAAAGTTGGAAAACACCCCAAAAGACAGCTTCATCCAACACATCGCGGGCACCGTCCAGACTCACGCTCCGCAAGCACCACGTTGTGCTGACACACTCGAAAACCCGAGCTCCAATTTACCAGAGGGTCTGGAGGTGAGAGTCATCCTATAATCCCGCGTCTGAAGTTCTCCCAGAGGGATTTAACAGCTACCTCATTGGTGTTGCTATAAGCCCCCGTTTACAAGGCTCTAAACGTTCCGACATGGCAATAAATGATTTGTGCCTCCAAGTACTTCCTTTATTTCTCGCCTAGGTGTCTCCCCCCTCCCCGTGGGGATGCCCAAAGGGAACAGCGTTACTCTCCCGTCTATCCCGCTTTAAGCTTCCCTCTTACCGAGACGAGGTGCAACCGTGCTTCCCGTGCCGAAGCGGCGATTCCGGGCAGCTATGGATACGGAGGGGCGGGATGATTAAGTGGGTCTGTTCTGCTAAAGCTTATATGGAACAATTAGGAGTATAGAATCTTTAAATCAGACGAGAAGCCGTTAATGTGGGCAGAGCTCAAAAACCTCAGCATGGGAGTCACTTGTCCTTCCATCGGCTCCGTTAACGAGCAGCGTCTCTTCCGAAGCCACTTGCAGACCAGAAGCTGAGCAAGAAAAACAGTCCCAAACGGCGACACGGCAGAAAACAGCAGTCATGTACTGAGATACAGCCTCGGAATGAGGGGCACAAGCCGGCACTTTAAACAGTTGGGGTCAGAAAATGAGGGTCGGAAGGGGAAAGTCAACTGAGAAGGAGAATTACAGTCAGTTTTCACATGCCAGGAAGAATCCTCTGTGCATCCACGCGACACCGGTGACTGCAGACAGGAAGCAGGAGCCAGCTCAACGGGTGCCTCACCCTGACCACGGATCACTGCAAGCACCTACCAGGGGTAAAACACCCTCAGCTCGGGGCAGGGGTCTCCGCTTCCCCCCCCACGCATCCTCCCCGGCTCTGCGCCCAGGATAAGTGACGTGCGGTTTGCCGTGGAGCTGAGGAAATTCCGGCTGGCTCAGCAGGCGCCTTATTACAGCCCCACGGCACCCCGTGCTCAGCGGCAAAGCAAGATGCTCCCACGCAGACCCCGTACGGGTACGCACCGAGGAGCCGCGTGCGCTTTCTCCAGATTCCGCACAGCGTGGGTAAAAAACCAGGGTGGCAGGAAGATTAATCCGCCCTGAGGACCGGAGCTGCTGCTGAGCCGACCTAGATTCTCCCCCACACCGTGGAAAGCACTTCCCATGGGAAGCAGGGGCGACGTTTCCATCCATTCCTGTGCCTGTCCCGAACTAGCCAGCTTGCCCCGAAGAGTCCTCACGAGCCCCAGCCGGGCTCCCGAAGCTCCGTTGCACAAGGCTGATGCTCGCCTGACGACAAGCATTAATTGGCTTGATGTTTGTCAACCGGCCCATCGCCAGGAAACGACAAGGACAACCGGCATCGCTCGGGATCTCGGCGCCCAGTGAGGTTGCCCAGTCACGCCGAAGCCTTCCCCCGAGGAAGAGCGATCCAGGCACGCGTGCTCTAAAGATCTGCTGACGCCGGAGCCAACGCGGCATGCCTTCCTGTTAAAAAAAGCTCACGCGGTGCCTAGCCTCACGTCAGCTCAAGAGAGCATCTAATGTCATACAGACTGGGGAAGGGGGGGTGGCAACTCTTAAGAGCTCCTCTGCTCCTGCTGAGGTCTTCTAATATTCCAACCAACGTCCACGTTGGCTGGTGAGAATAAGGATATCAAAGACGCAAGTAATGGAGCACAAATACCCTAAATCGTGTTTTTAAGCTAAACAGCTTAAAATGCAGATCCAAACCAAGCTAAAGCAACAGCTCTGTAACTGCGACTACTTCGGGTCCGCATCACGACGGGTGAGCCGGCCGACCTCACAAACCCCGTGGAGCGATACAGGGCCTGTGTTTGCCCATAAGCCCAAGCAACTTGGGTTTGTCCAACGTCAACCTCCCTGCGTCCATGGGTTACCTGGGCCGTAACTGCAGCCCTAACCCCGAGCAGGGTCGCAGCAGACCCGGGCAGCGCCTCTGAGCGCCGTTCTGAAAGCAAGTCACCCTACCTGCAGTGGCCAGCAAGAAGGTCAGCGTCGCCTTCTGCTTTAGGAAGGCAAAGAAAGCAATATGGGGCAGTTTTCCTCAAACCTCACCCAATTCAACTCATCCACACCAACCCCCTGAGCAAGCAACCAAAGGCATGGCAGCTTTGCAACTGTACGGTGACTGTTTCCACGCTACGGAGCATCGCCAACGTCAAGGACCGGGGTGGACGTCCACATGCCCCCGGCCGGCACAAACACAGCTCTGCGTCAAGAGGAGAAACCTTTGCAGTTGAGCCATAATCCAGAGCCAGCAGCACTTCCCTCCCGCTGACCCAGCCGTGCAATTCGAACACCTACGTCGGAGAAAGGGCAGCTGCGTCCCAGATTTATCCAGTACCACAGCAGGGCGGCAGGGTGGGAGGTGGCCGCTGTGCTTCCTCAAGGTCAGGGATGGCTCAGCGCCACGGACCGTCTCAGCGAAGCGTTACGGCGAGAAAAAGCGAGAGTGCTCCCTCGGCAATTAAGGAGTTGGGGATGAACGCCCCCCTTCTCGGACACCGGGGCCGGGAGGGTGGTTTTGGTAGCGCGTCAGCCCAGAGGCTACGGGTACTGCTCGGGCTGCGCAAAGGGCATTCTCCTTCCAGCCCGGCTTTGGCAGAGCCCTACTTCGCCGTGACCCCAGCTCCAGAGCTGAACATCACTCATATTTAAAAGCGTTCTGTGAGGGAAGCTGCCAGGCTGCCTCATTTGGAAACCGAAAAGCGGCAACAAGCAGTTTCTCATGCTTGATCCGATTACTCTGATCTCTCTTTTGATGCTGGAGACTCAGACTCGTATTTCTATTACTGCAAGGAGGGAGGGAGCAGGGGAGGGAGGGGAATGTCACTTTGCTGCCTGATATTTCTTTCTTCCCTGTCACACTTTGGAGAAGGAATGCAAAGCGCTGGAATAAAGTGGGTGAGGGGCTCGGGACTCATCCACCTCCCAGGCAGAGATGTCGCGCAGGCTGGGGGTACCAGGGACCCCATCCAGCCACGTGCTTAGCCCTCCCTGGCTGGAGCTTGCCACATCCCACTTTGGTCCCGTGGGCACCCTCGGCTCCCATGGGCAATCACCGCTTCCCACCGCTCCGCCACCGCCTCCCGTTGAGCAGCGCCGCGGTTTTGCCGTCCCGCTGCAGAACCAAGGCGGGAGCGTAACTGCTCGCAGCAAACTTCACAGCCGGCCTTGGCAGAGGAAGGAGGATTCTGGCACGACGATTTCCCACCGTCAAACATACGCCCGGGTTTGGGAAAGCGCTCGCCAGCACGTACTGCTAAAAGCCCGTTTTCAGTGCTTGCGCTACAGGAGGGGGACACACGGATTTATTATTCAGACAGGACCCCCAAAAACGGGCAGTGCTGCTTCAGAAGGGAAAAACCAGCTCAAACCCATCACGAACCCGCACCTACGTGTGCGACTGTCGGGAAACAGCACCGAGAAGCTGCCTGCCTTTCCAGCGACAAAAAATACCCGAAAAATCAAGACTAAAGAGATTTTTTTCAGTAAGCTCCAGCCCGCAAAAGTTTTGTATTTCTGAGCAGAGAGATGTGCTTAAGTATCGCTTTGATCCTTTATGCTGGCATCTTAATGGGGTCTCGAGTCTTAGAATAGACTCACCTTGAGAATTCAGTAAGGGCAGAACGTTTTGAACACTCCAGTTTTTAAACCACAGGACAACACAATCAATGAAAACCAAACCGTCGGGTAAAAATAGCCCACTGGCCCAACCCTACGGAGGGACATCACTGGTTTAAAATAACCGGACGTGCAAGCCAAGGCGAATTCCTGGCACAGGCTAGCCGGGCGATTTACGTGCCACAAGAAAGCCACCGCTGGCACGCAGCGGGCGAGCTCGTGGTGGAGAAGTCAGCACCCACTACCAGCACTGCCGCTGCCCCTCCTGTATTTTTATCTCTCCCTACCATATATTTGGGAGGGGTGAATCGGGTTGACCTGGAAAACAGGTTTTCAACAGTCCCATCCAGTATGCCCCGCCGGCTCCCTAACTCCCACCTCCCTTGCCACGGAAAGACCTCG
>NW_010231767.1:1516-1877 GCF_000690775.1 Eurypyga helias | reverse complement strand
GAAAAGTGTGATGGTGTTGTTTTAGCCACAGGCAGCGAGGGTCGCTGGAGGAGCCTGTCTGCACCCACACGACTTGAAGCCGGGGCTCTGTCTGCACATGCCCGTCAAAAACTGGAAGACTGGAATTCAGCCCACGGCTCAGCCACCATCGCCAGCTCATCTCGGAGCCATGTGGGCCGGCTACCATGCACTGCTGCGTGCCCCAGCCCAGGAGCTCCCTGGTTCAGACACCCCGCCCCGATGACCCGAGCTGCGACGGCAGCCTGGGGATGCTTTCTCCCAAAAAAGCGCCTGCCACGCGTGCACAACCCACCCCCTGGGAGCCAGCGCTGGCCGACCTTCAAAGCATCCAGCGCCCGAG
>NW_010231767.1:383-781 GCF_000690775.1 Eurypyga helias | reverse complement strand
AGTCCCTCCGTTGGGTGCCGGCGGGTTTGCGCCGCCGGAGGACGACACGCGACCTTCCCCGGAGAAGCGAGCACGAGGGGTTTTCCCCCCCCAGCGTGGCATCCGATTTCCCAGCAGAGATACAGACTGCAGGTCCGGCTTTGCTTGTGCTCTTAAACCACCGCACAAGTGTTTACTCGCTGGCCAGATTCCAGCGACGGCCAAGGCTGCCGGCTTACAGCCCACGCCGCGCTGGCAGCTCCGGAGGCTGCCGAGACCCTGCCGCCCCCAGCCGCAGAGGGCAACTCCGCGCGTTGGACCCCTGCGTCTGAGGCAGAGGTACCGCCGCCCGCACTCAGGAGCCAGGAGAGCTGCGGGTTGTCAAAACCTCTTTTAAAGGATGACAATGGTCCCTGGAG
>NW_010231767.1:0-297 GCF_000690775.1 Eurypyga helias | reverse complement strand
CGTTTTTAGGAGCATTTAAACGGTCGATGTGAACAGATGACATATCCCGGCTGAAACAAAGGTTGGATTCTGGACGGCCTCAGGCAGGCGCAGGGTTAAAGAGCTGACCCACTTTCACCCCGGCCATGGGGCAGAGAGCGCATCCACTCGCCATCGCCCCACGGTACGTGCCCCCGGCTCTGGCGCGGCCGGAGGGAGGCACGCCAAGCCGCCCAGGGTTACCGAGCCGGAGCTGTGTGCTTACAAAGCCGCCTTTATTTACACACCCAGGAAAGACAGCGCAAGACAAACAAAGCA
>NW_010231766.1:9014-9794 GCF_000690775.1 Eurypyga helias | reverse complement strand
TAGCCAGAGTTAAACCACAACAATCAGTTATGCATTGTGACCAACGGTGTGTTTAATGCTTGATCTGCATGAGAAAAATTCTGAGACTAAAATACTGTTTGTAAACTATAAAGATTTTTTTTTTTTCTAAAACTAGTCCAAATTTCACATATGGAGCTTGGCTCAGAGAGGTTTGAAAAATCTATGTATATAATGACTGACTGAGCTATTTTATAATCAAAGGAAACAACTCTTGACAATTACAAAATCGTTTGTGTATCTAAGGAGTGACTAAACCCTGTCCACCAGAGAAGACACAGAAAATTCTCAACAGAGAAGATCTGTAGTATTCCATGGGATTACAGCTCTGCTTTCAGTCTTGAAACCATAGAAAGTTTCTGAGCATCTCAGATTCTTGCCAGATGCTGGTAATTACTTGCCTTTGACTTGAGATCACTGAATATTGTACATTTAAAAGCAAAGGATTTAATGTAAGATAATAATGTATATTTTCTGGACAGTAAATGGAAGTAAAAAGAAAAGCTCCAGTAGAAAATTAATCCCATTTCTCCTAGATGTCCAGTTTGGGTAACAGGAACTCTTCTTTTGAGATTCTCCATTCTTTCCAAGATCTACCAAGAAACTCTAAATCACAGGCTCAGAATGAAACCAGAAAATTGATGAGGATAGCTGACATAAATCACTATTGGTATTTATAAAATACAGAGCTAGGTTCAATTCCTAAAGTCAACTCTTTTTTTTTTTTTTTTTTTTTTACAGTATTCTCTCAATTCCATTCCT
>NW_010231766.1:0-8982 GCF_000690775.1 Eurypyga helias | reverse complement strand
TCTCCTCTGCTCTCCTCTCCTCTCCTCTCCTCTCCTCTCTTCCTTATATTATTTCTTTCAGTTATTTCATGTTTCTAATCTAAAGTTTAACCTCAGTGGTGCAAAAAGACCTCTGAATAGTTTAATCTCTTTTTTAATGAGACTACTTATAGCAAGTGTATTTGAGTATCTAACACTGAAATCTTCAAGGACAGAGCCATCTTTTTCTAGGTATTTATAATCTCCTCTCCTCTCCTCTCTTCCTTATATTATTTCTTTCAGTTATTTCATGTTTCTAATCTAAAGTTTAACCTCAGTGGTGCAAAAAGACCTCTGAATAGTTTAATCTCTTTTTTAATGAGACTACTTATAGCAAGTGTATTTGAGTATCTAACACTGAAATCTTCAAGGACAGAGCCATCTTTTTCTAGGTATTTATAACAGAAAAAGCGTCCTGATTCTTACATTTGAGAATAGGAAGTTATTTGTACAATTACCAGTATGTGTTTAAATACACACTTAAGTAGGACTGTTTCACTGCTTAGATAATCTGAGCATGACAGAAAATCATCATGATTAAGATTTTAATTTAAAAATACTTTATTCATATACAGAGATCCTTGGCTCGATTTTGTGCTCAACTACTACACACAATTTGGAATATTCAGTCTGTATGAAATACAGAAGTTAATGTAAAACGAGGGAACACATCCTCACATCCCAGTAAAATTATAGAAAGTACACACAGCTTTTAGCAAGCAGACAATCTGTTAGAATCTGCAGTCTGCAAACATTTTGGCAATACAGAAACTGCTAGGTAAAACTGACCAAGGAAAAAGAGAAGTTGATCTCCCTTGTATGTGAATGCAAGTGGGGATTTTCACAATTTTTTCCAAAGTCTATAGCAAGTACAGCAAGAAGAGAACTAATACACAGGCAACGAGTCCAGCTGTACGCTATGTCATATTTATATCTCGACCAACAGAGGTAGAAATCTGCTTTTTTAGCATGCTGGTACTCAAACATTGACCTCATCTTCATCTATTAGGCCTCATTCAAAAGCGTATTTCCCACTAAGGTCATGTGAGCAGACCAGAAGGGAATGGCATCGGTCAGCTACAGATGCTGGAAGTTGTGGCAAAAGGCAGCAGGAGGAGCAGCCATTAAGGATCTTGACTACCCCCCATGTTGTACATTGCTGTGAACATGTCCAACTATGAATTTATTCTTGACATTGATGTGATTAAAAAAATACAAAGAAACATGCATGAAGATCCTGTATTTCTCTCAGTTCTAATTCTAAACACCATTCTACATAACCAGTCTCCTCCCAGACCCTGAAAAATTTAATGGGCTTAGCTGTATATTTGGAAAGTGAGCCTACATGTCTCTCCTTGAGAAACAATGTGCCACCAGGAGCCAACTATTCCTCTTTAATAGCTGGAATTCATGAATAAACCTGTTGTATAGAAGCTGACTTGAGGATTCGGAGACCACAGAGGAATGTCTCGTTTTATGACTTACAGGACATTTCAATGTGCAGTATGAAGAAAGACAATTACAAATTAAACTGATAACTGTTTCACCTGCAACACATCAATACCAACTGTCTATGAGGAAATAAATCCTGTGATGGAGGGCCTCTGGAGCAATATCATGATTTATGAGCTTATGTGGATCAATATAACTAAAACTTGATTTGGTTCTGAGCCATTTGTAAGAAAGAGAAGGTATTAGAAAAACAAAAAGACATCCCTTGGCCTTATCTTTTCATAAGTGTCATGCATTTTATCTGGCAACTTCTGACCCTGTTGTCAGAGATGCTCACCTGCAGTTCCTACTGGAAGAAAAAAATGAATTCATATTACAACCTTTGTGAAAGTCAGACCTACCTTTTAGAGCATGGGAAAGGAAGGACGTGGAAAATCACTGAATGTCTACCAAATAAGAACAGTTGAAACTAATATACTAAAATCCATCCTAGAGCCTTCTGGCAAGCCAGTGATAAACATAATTTCTGAAGGGTCATAAGCAGTAACAGTCCAAGAATTTATATTGAGAATAGTTTGACACTGAATTACACCTCAGAAGAGTCTGCATACCTGATAGTTACCTTCTCTGACTTTGCTGCAAGAGGCTTTTTTTGGTGATCAAGTGCAGCTGTATCATCAAATTGTTTCTTTGGCCAGGCAGATAACAGAACTTATACTGCACTGTAGATATTTATTTGGAGTATTCACAAGAGTAAAAATGGCATGTAAAAGCCTGAAAGGTGGACACATTGTTCAAGTCAGCTGCTCACATCACTGCTAGCTGAGCTTCAAATTAGTCATGCTGTGTAGGTAAGTCTACTCTCTGCATAAAGCTCTTCCTGCTGCTTTTCAACTTCATATGCTGTCATTTGACAGCCTAATGTTGTTCTTTGAATACCATTTAATTCAGGCAGTTCTGAAAGTCAGCAATGTAGAGAGTGAAGCAACGCCAGCAAACTGGGAGAAACCAAATAATTCATCAAACATATTTTAGTACATTACTTAAATATATTCAGCAGCCATAGAAATATCACATTATTCCACGAGAAATTATGGTGGTGATGTGAAAGAGAAAAAACATTATTTTAACTATATATACAATTTGTTCAAATCTTCTGAGGATAAACCTCAGGAAATTAACCTGAAAATGCTTTTAAAATTGGCAATATGTTCCCATATTTTCTTTTTGTTACATAATTTCTATGCTCCTTGCAAATATGTAACAATAACAGTGATGGAGGTCGTTATCTACCTGTCTGTAAAGTAACCTCTACAGTTATAGGAAAAGAAAGTACTTATCATTACATACAATGTCAGCCAAAATTTTACAGAAGGCCTCCCTTATGGATTGCACAGGTTTTATAAGATAAAGCTTTCTGAGTGCACTTTAATTGCTGATAGACAGTTGTGCTGTTTTTATTATATTATTGTTTTATGTATGATATGTATGTTACTTATTATTTATTATTACTTGTAGGAGTTGTAAAATTGTTTTTTTCCACTATTAAACTGTTCTTATCTCAACCCATGGATTTTCTCAGCTTTTTTCTTCTGATTCTCTCCCCCATCCCACTGGGAGAGGGAGGGAAGGAGGGAGGTGAACGGGCAGCTGTGCGGTGGTTAGCTGCTGGCTGGGGTTAAACCGTGACAATGGTTTACAAACACATACCATCTGCACACTTCAGTAGCAGTATGCATAGTTTTGTAAACAGAATTTTTAAGTATCCATTGCTTCAAAGAAAGACAGATATATGTATTGACACCTTTTTTCTCCTCAGATTCTTCGATTTGTAAAAACAATGTAAGAACAAAGTATTATTCATAAATTAAAACATGCCATTAAATGCATTTACAGATATGACCACTTCATCCTAAATAGATTTATGTTTTCATGTTAAAATTTTTAGAGGTAAGTTCAATCATATAAGATGAATCTATCCTTTCTTTCAGTTAATTTCATTTTTAACCTTAGGTCCTAATTGAGAAGAATGTGTACAAGCAAAGATCAAGATACTGGCTATACAACCTCTGAAGAATACATTTGCTTTTTGGCAGAAGTAAATGCTCCTCAGTCTTGCTCTTTGCAGGTTCAAAAATAAGAAAATGAAATGTGGTCAGTGATTACATTCTATCTTTAATTATAAAAATGTGAGTGTGTAACAAACAGAACAAGAAGGCTAGCTATTCCTCCTTTCAAGCAGCTTTCTCTGGAGAGTCTGTGATCCATATCAGCCTTTCTAATTCTCTTCCTATTCTTTGCCACAAAGGACTTTTCACCCATGTTGCTGTCATTTAGACTCGTAAGATTAGGGCTGTCTTTTATGTTACAACAGTAAGAACAATGAAACTTACTTATCTGGGTACATATCAAAATAGGTGTACTTTAAAGCATTTTTAAAATTTTTTAAATTTGTAATAAATACATATTTTTATTACTTAATAAATTCTATTAAATTCATTTACAGACAGGATAATTTGATCCAAGCATATTTATTTAACAACTTAACACTGCAAATTTGAGAGGTAAGTACAATGAAAGATTTACATATATTTTTGTCTTTCTACCAGCCTATCAAAGCATCTCTCTAAATACCAAAGATCTTGAAATCTAAACATTCCACTAAAATTAATAACGTACCATGGAAGAATTTCTTAAACTTAGATCTATTTCCCTTCATATGACGTGAATTATTTGACACACATAATGAAAATTCTTTATCTAATTTTGAACTAAATAAACAATTCAGGACAAAATTGCTCATCTAAGTTCTTTCCCTCAAACATATTTTATGGCTTCGACTTAGCTAAGTGTATCTAGATAAATTAAAGGAAGCATTTTATTGTTCCTATGTCAATACATTTTTCTCTAATTAAAATTTTGCTCTAGAACTTAAACAAACCAGAACAGCACATTCATTCAGTAGAAAGAATACAAATTTAAATAAATTAAAATCCCTCAAGCTTAAGGATCTCAACTTCCATATCATACAACAGATTTTTTTCCTTTTTGTCTTACAGCTACATTACATGGTTCTACTCCTGAAAGAAAGTCAAGAACCTTGTTAACCTTGACTTCATACTTTGAACGTCAGTTACTTGTCATACTATGGATACTTTCCTGAATCAAGAAGCTATAAGCTAGAATACTTGAATCGAAATAAAAGCAGTGTTTTAAATGGGTTAGGCACCCGGCTAACACCTGGGTCTATAAACTGCACCCCAAAACCACAGAACTAAAAAGCGTGTTACTTTGATTTAAATAGCCTTTCATCCAGACCAGTGTAATTACATTAAATCAAATAATATTCTGTTCTATTTGGCTTAAATTGTTTAGATCAGAAAGATTACAAATGGAGAAGGAGAAATGGAATCTTTCAATATAGTCAATGGTTCTTCAAAGTGACCCAAAGATGCAGAAATATTTAATAGAAATATTTATAGAGGGGAAATCTACTATTTATGTAGATGCAGCAATCAGCATTCGAAGGATGACCTGGATTTTATCAACATTCCCCCAGGATTCTGCTTCACAAGCCAGTTTTGAGTCCATAAGCAAAATATCCTATTGTTTTCTCTGCCATTGTTATACACATATAAATTTCCCTCTCCCCAAAAAGAAATCCTTTCCTTACTTCTTCCTGCTACGTTCTTGCCTGCACATTACTTCTGAAAGAAGGCTTATCATGTGACCAGATTACTTTGGTATCATCAATCCACCTTAGACTTAATGGAATTTCCTGATGGGACCTGTGATCTTTATCTTTCCATGAAGCCAGAATGGGTGACGCTCAATCTCAGTGTGCCAGATGACAAGGCAGTTGTCCGGCTCATGTCACATCAGAAACAGGGGGTAGAAATGAAGCTGGCAGCAGGCATGGGAGGAGCATAAATGGAATTGGCCAAGGGCGACTGTATTAGAGAAAGATGCCCTTGTGTATTTAAGTAGAAGCTAATGAAATATACTTCTTCCTGAGTGACAGGAATTTTTTTAAATGTTTAACTTGTAAGTAACATGCTATACTTTGCAATATGATAGCAAGCTACATTCTCTTAAAGTAAATTGGGTAGCTCATTTTCATTAGGATGGGAAACTGTGGCCCATTCCATCTTCCTTGCACAAAGTACCTAGAGTCCACCCAGAGGAGATAAAACACATCAGGATACTTAAGCTGAGAGAAAGCACGGTTTATACATTTTAGTCAGGATCTAGGTTACGTAGGAAAGCAAGCTGTCATCTGGCAGATAACAAAATCTGTAGTCTCTTTGCAGTGTACTGCTTCTTCTGCAACATTCACAGAGAAACAAGACCTCTCTTAAATGAAAAAATGAGTGCACATTGACAACTGCCAATGTAACTGTCCAAACTCTAAACAGGCAAGCTGCATTCAACAGCGAAAATATCAGCTCATGAAAAAGTCATCCTCTACACTGATATGCCCTTGGTTTCTCTTCATTTTCATTTGACTTAGTTAATTGGAAGAAATTTAAAAAATATGTTTAAAAATGTTTTAAATCTTACATAATTTAGTGTTTTTCACCAAACAGATACTAACCTGACATAAAAGTTCAAACACACTAAACAGTTGAACATCTGTCATGTGATGAGCTTTGCACCTTTAATTAGCTCATTTGCTTGAAAAACAGAAGTTATGCTTTGCATGTCAATGGACTGCTTCTCAATTTTTATAAAATAATCTAAAACTTCTGTCCTTTTATTAAGTAAATGGATGCTCAAGAATGGAGGGAAGACAAATCCTTTGTTCAGTGAAAGGAAACAAAATACTGTATTGAACAAATAATTTTCTGCAAAAGGCCTTTTCCAGTACATGACCTGACTTTCATATAATGAAACTGTGGTTCTAAAGTCTGTGTGACCTCTATATCACAAACCCTGTTGCGCCTACATAACGGCAGAAGAGGCTTTTCAAAACTGTGCAACAGGACACACCTTATTCTGACCAGAGCTGATTATCAATTTGCAGATAATATTTCCCATTCTTTTTCATATCACAACAAAGGAAGAAACAGGAAATCTCTGCTACTTACATAAAGGAGGTTTGTTCACAAGGAAGATTTCACTTAAAGTATCAGCGTTGCCTGGATTCATGCCCGGTACCTGCACTTTGAACTCAGACCTTCAGAACATGCTTATTCTTTCACAGGAAAGCACCCCAGCAACAAAACAACCAGTAAGACATGGAAGCTGTGTCTAGACAGCAGAGGCAGTCCTCAGGAAATTCTTTCCACTTGTGTCAGTTCCTTACAGTCCAGTCCTGGCAACTGCCTCAGGAGGTTGTGTCTTGGGGAACCATATCTTACTATAACCATGGGAAATATCCCACAAATTTTCATACAATTCCCAATTATTCCACAATTTCTGCACACTTAGTCATTCAGTCTCTAAATAAAATGTGTAATAAGTATCAATTTTCTATGAAAATCAAAGCAAAAGAGTTTATCAACAGAGAGAACTTGCAGAAAATTTTTATTATATGCCATGTTATAGAATTATGTAACGTTAACACTGAAATTCATTCACCCTGCTATTACTCTTCAGAGTTTTACAAATACCTACTTAAAATAAGAAAAAATAAATGCGTTAATACTCGGAGCAAATGTAACACAAATCTTCAGAGTGAGCTGCTTGATTAATTATTTACTAAAAACTTTTCAAACCAAGGTTCTTGGAAAGAAATGTCTACTCAATATGCCAAAGCAAAGACCCTTTCACTTGTCTCTACAGCGTCTAGGAGTCAATAAATAGTATTAATAAAGAGCACAAAGTCACAGTCTTGTGACCACCAATTCATAAACAGAAGAAAAACCATAATTACTAAATACCCTATTAAAATCGTGCTGCACCACCCTTACACACCTGCCAGAGTTCCTGTCTCCTGAGACCAGGGTGGTTATCCTTCACAAGCGGCAAACAATTGTCAGGTACAGGCATGGTAGATTTGACTACGTAGGATATTTACCTCATCAAAGACAGGGAAGGTTCCTGATTTATAGGCTAATATTATCATGAACCAGAATATTCATTTTCTCTATCATTTTTTAACCATTTCTCTAGGGGCAAATTATCTGCACAGTTTCTTCACAAGTTACCATGTCAACACGTACCAACCCAGAATGCAAAAGAACCCTGTCTGGCATTTACTGTACTTAATTTGGCAATCTCAACCAAAAATTCAGTGGAAATTTCGATTCCTGGAAAAAATGACTGGATATTATCTTTTGTTTAATGCAATCTATATGTTCTCTCAGATAACAGTGACAGGGACACCACTCTGAAGAAAAGGAGAGGTGACTCTGCTTTGTTTAGCCTGGGCATTTTCTACAGTATCCTTCTTCCTCCTCTGTATCCTCTTTCTCACCTGTCCAAATAATGAATTATTGTCAGGTCTTAAAAAATGATCCAAAGCACCAAAGTTGGCTGTCTTAACCTTCCATTTTATGCAGGAGAATTTAGACTTCTGCAGCTGTTTGTGATGTACCATGCCGAAGACAGCATGGTGGTAGTCACAGCATCCATGCGGTACAAGTCTCGGAGGTAGATGGCCTGCTCATCCTGCGTGGGTTGAAACCCCCACCCCAAAAACCTTGCTCCTTGAAATAACCTGAACTGTATTTCATTCCGAAGTCAAATAGTCAGGCAGCCAGAAACAGAAGAATCATGATTCCTTCTTCCGGAGGCAAGATAAAATTTGACTACATCTAGAAGGACGTAGAACAGGGAATCTGGTTTCTGGTCCTATTAGTTTAGGGTAATGATAGTCTAATGTATCTTCGTCCATGCTCATGTCTTCACAATCACAACCCCTTCCTTAGGGAAGTGCTTTCTTTCTTAGATACCCTCTACCACTTCCAGATACCTGTAAAACGGTTAGTTTTGACACTGTTTGGGAGTAAACAGCAAGAGCATCACAGGAAGCTTGGGGGTTTTTCAGCAGGCAGTTTGGAGCATGTATGTATGAACAATAATGGAACAGGCAAATTATTCTCACTTTTCTATGTACCTATTGGTGCATGCTGACCCATGGTTTTTAATTTCCTCTTGAACCTGTTCAGAGCTTAAGGAACTATCCAGAGCTGATATTTCCCAGCTCACTTCAGTCATTGTAATTTTAATGCAAGATACTTTTCTTTAACTTTCCAGAATAATTTTCACTCTTCGTCATTTCACTGAAGTATTGTTCCTAAGTGATATTCTACAGCACTTCCTGCTGGTTTAAGCACCATAATCCTCTTGATAATACAGAATTAAGCTACTTGAAGAATGTCAAACATTTTTATTTTCATTCAGGTTTCTGTGTTGTTAAGTACTCTTTTCCTCTTGTTTTGGGGTTTTGTTTTGGGGTTTTTTTTGATTGTGGTTTTTTTTTACTCTGAAGATAGTTCAACTCATTCAGCCTAAAATATTGTAGAATAATTACTGGAGGTGACATAATAAATTTATATTAATTTATAT